>NW_010539682.1:8714-57266 GCF_000687285.1 Phaethon lepturus | reverse complement strand
CTGCTGACGGTTGGCAGTATCCAGTTTTGAATGGGGTATTTTGGCCTTCATACTTCTCGGAGTGCAAAGGATAATAACAAGAAGTTTAGGAAATGCTGGTTTTGAAGAAAAATAGAAACGATTGGCAATATTTATTCACAAAGACAACTGAGAAAGCACAGAGCTCACATTTTTCAGCTTATGCAGAAGTATTATAAAGATGGGTGTAATGGGGAAAATGGAGTGCTGGTGGAAACAAGACACATGGGGCTTATATCCTAGCAACTAAGATTTGGAAAGCATCTTGGTAACAGGGAGCTACGGGAATCAGTTGCCTGCAGTCACCATGAGATTTCTGTCACTGGGAGTATCTTAAGCACAGGTAGGACAGCAAGGTATTGATGTTGCTTATGTATAATAGGTCCTATCTTGGGTGACTTAGATGACCTGTGTTGGAAACTTTTGACTTCATCTTAGGGTTTTGTGCTTAGGGTGTAAGAAATAGGACAAATGCAGCCTTTTGTATGTCTGCTGAAGTTAATACCTGGTGTTTGATCAATCAGGGCTCCCTAAGAGTTCATGATAACTTGAGTCTGTGGTTGGTGCAATCTGAGAGTTGATATCAAAGTACTTACATTGTTAATCATCAACAGCTGAATAGACAGGAGCTAGATGCCTTTGATGTCAAGACAAGCTTCTGGAGTTTCTGCTTTCCAGAATATCCCCAGGGATATATTTGATATGTGGTGATCTTTGTCTTTTTAAAAATCAAGTTCTAACACCATACTCAGCATTCTCAAATCCCAGGCAGTGAGTTGGGGACCTTGCACTGGCACTGAGCATTTCCAATTAGGGCTTTGAAAAAGTCTATATACGTATGGCCTAACCTTGTCACCCAGAAGAACAGAGTGCTGTTTTCTTCAGACAGAAAGGGAGATGCATTGGAGTGGTAATGTTTGTTGAAGCAGACACAGGATTTGAGGATCCATTTTCTTAAGAATTAAACTGGATTTATGGTTTGGTAGACAGTTCTTATTAAATGAGAATTTAATGATAGCAGAAAGACCATGAAAAAATCAGTGCTGGGATTGTAACTCTACTGTCAATATTTCCCACCCTGAATCCTAAATTGCAATTGCCAGGACCATTTATGTGTCTGTGACTTCTGCTGCTGAGAACGCTCCTCTAGTTTTCCCTTTTATCAGTGTAATGCTTTGCTAGATTTCAATCTTTTAAGAACTGCAGCTTGTATTTTTTCATTGTTGGTTTTGTTTCACAGTAACTTTTACTGCAATAATGCATTCATTTTAATTGTACAGCATTATCAAATCACAAGTTCATGTTTAAGTGTGTTTAATTTAAAAAGGGGTTTGGGTCGTGAGCTACTTAACTGCTGTACTGGTCTCATGGAAGGAACTGATAAGGTGATTTACAGAATAAAACTATGGGGGAATGTAGGTGCAATCCTATAATGTTACCCTGTTTCCCATTCTGAGAAGATTTTCATTTACCCTATGTGCCAGCATGGTATAGCAGTAGCTTGTATCCCATTCTGAATGCAGGGAATCACTACGAAGAGGAGGGAGACTATAATTCCTCCTTTTCAAGGATTGAATTCAATCCTAGTTAGTCTTGATTCAAAGCAGAATTGTTACCTTGTCACCTTTTCTGGCATTCGGACAGAAACCTACAAATGTGTGGAAATGTTGAAAATGAAATTGCACTGGGCTACATGAGTACCTTTCTAAATGTCCTGATAAAAAGTGCAGACACTATCACAGCATCTGTGATTTTTTTAGACATGTGATTTTGCCTGGAAGGAATGTTTTATTTGGATTTTTTTTTTTTCACATCTAACTTTTGAATAGCTTGTGAGTACCATCATCAGTCTTGCAATAGAATGAAAACCTTGAGCCTTAACTCTTTTTTCATTAATTAAAAAGATAGGAAGGAGCATTATTGTCACAAAGTTGACTTGGAGAAACCACAGAACATCCCATCTTTCTCTTCTCACAACAGACATTTCCTTTTAGCAACTTTAATTACGACTGCCCTTGGATATGACTAGATAATAAATGTAGATACACCCATGTATCATG
Organism: Phaethon lepturus; assembly: GCF_000687285.1. NCBI lineage: Eukaryota > Metazoa > Chordata > Aves > Phaethontiformes > Phaethontidae > Phaethon > Phaethon lepturus. Next base: position 55,188 of record NW_010539682.1, on the reverse strand, counting down.
GGGTATATTGCCTAAACTGTCAACAGCACTGAAGTTTTTGTGCAAAGATCTGCCTGTATCCTTTTTCGTTAGCTCGTGTGTAGTTAGGGTTGACCAGAGCCCTCAAATGTAGCCTTGCTTAGAAAGAGTGAGCTTAAAAAAGACAATGAGAGAATAAATTAAAAATTAGAAAACCCAAATTAATTCTGGTACTACATACTGGCTTTTGCGCCTGTCTTGCTTGGGGAAATTCCAGCAAAGCTGGTGTGAAAATGCATGTTTCTTTTCTGTTGCTAATGTCAGATTTACAGCGAGGGAAAAGAGACTGAAGTGTGGGGGAAATCAGGAAATTGTCAATGCAGAAAGTACTGTCAAAAGCAGAATGGGCAAGATTTTCATGTAGTGGTTCACCAGTGCGTTTAATGGGGTCATAGTCTTTTCTAGCATCACTTAATGAAGATTAGTTTTTCCCCTAGATTTCAGGTAACCTGTAGACTGTAAAATAATTCAGACAAGAATGAAATTGCCCCTAATTAGTAGTGGTGGGTTTTTTTTGTTGTTGTTTTTGTTTTTGTTTTTTTCTTTTAAAGATGCTATAGTTGCTTCTGGAGACCACATTGAGACTAGTATCCCTTCCTTCTGCCACGTTAACTTTTCCCAACATCAAGTACTGAAAGCCTAATTTGGTGACAGCTTCCAGATTTTGCAAATTACTTTGGAATAAAAGCTGTAAAAGGGAGGGATTGCGCTATTTATTTTGTTGAGACATTGCAGTCTTAAAAATTCGTTTAAATGTGGTCATTGGCAACTCTCTCATTGCTGATTGTTTTAGTAGAGCTGTCTGGATAAACAAGTTGCCCATTTGGATTGTTGTGGGAAACCAATGGCCGGTGATGGGCATCTTCACTGCCAGGGTTAGGTGAATATTTAACAGGCGTGTCAAGCCCTTGGCAAAGACCATCTAGCAATCCTACCGATGGAGTAAGACACAGGAATTTTGCGGTGCCCCTCTATTTTAAATATCTGTGGTGGTTTTTCAATAACAAGATGATGTATGGTAATATATGAAGTGGGAGGTTACAGACTGACATAAAATAAGTACACTAGAAATTAAATACGCCACATGGACTGTTTTGCTGATTTTATCTCACTAAATAATGTTAATGTTATTTTGAAAATGTTAGAGGAGAATCAGGTACGTTTAAGGTGCTTTACATTTGCAGGAGTTTGGATTTCTCATTATAAAATTAAGAGTCGTCTTGAGATAAATATGTACAAGTTTATTTGGCTTTACTCTCTCTGGAGTGTTATTTCTGAAGTTATGGTTTAGTTCAATACATGATCCGGAGATGTTGGTGGTCTTTCTACGTCAGTGTCTCTGTATGGTGCCTCCAGCAGCTGAACATCCATGGGAAAATGTGTTACGTTTTGATAGCTGCTTCTTGAACTGTGTCCTTCACGCTGCTGATGGTACCGTGGTAAAGATCTGAGAAGCCATGTTAAACAACTATTTCAGTAGTGCTTGCAATTAAAACCTTGGTGACAAACATACATATTGTCATACAAGAGAGGGTGAGGAGTGTGCGAGGGACGTACAGAGATATAAAATGCTGGGAACCCCTTTTGTAGGTGATGATATTCTGTAACAAAATTTTTATTAAACAATTTTGAATACACAGCTGCCCCTCCTCTTTGTGGAGTGGGGTGTTGGTTTTGTGTGGAAGAAACTTAAGCGTACATATTTAATGATGTAAGAATAACAAGCCAATTGAAGAAAAAAGTCAAAGCAAACAAAAACTTCTGACTATCAAATGACTTGAGGGCATTTGTTTGCTGCTGTTCTTAAGGCATACAAAAAGGACTGTAAAGTAACTTTCTGAAACAATGGGCATTTTCATTATAGCAGACTTAAAAATATGTTTAAAAACAAATTTAGAATGAAGCCTTCTTCTGAATCCTAAAGGTTTGTCTGGTCTGTCTGCAGCTGTCGAGTTACTTGGTTTGCTTAAATAAGAAATCTGTAGAGTGAGGATTAATCTGCTTGATCTGTAAGGTAAGGATTTCCTCTTCGTACACTTCGGCCTGTCAGATCTGGCCTGGGACAGTTCTGAGCACTGATGTCATAGTTTATATATCGTATTTTAGCAATGGTTGATTAACACCTATTCCTGTCAGCAAAGCTGGATACGTTTGTCAAGTGAGAAGGTGAGAAACTACCGTTTCCCGTCATACTGTCACATCTCCCCAGAGCTGTGCTATTAAGCCCTGCTTCCCTCACACTTGGTATGCAGAATGAATGAGGCTGTTTTAGTATGACTTCTGTTTTTATAGTTAACTGAGCTTTGAAATTGTCTCCTAAATCATCCTTGCCAATAGCATTAACTACCCCTTTGCTGGTAGTCAGAGATTATTCTACAGTGAGTTAAAGGGTAACTCATCTTCTTTTGTGATGACAGGAAACATGGAGGGATGTAAAAGATAATGGCTAATTCAAAGCAGATCACCCCACTCTGCTTCTGGAAATCCATCAGCTCCGTTCAAACGCGCATCTGAAATTTTGCAACAAACTTTGAAAGCTCTTTCCTTTTCACTGCTTCGGTAAATTGTTATCTGGGGAAGGATGGTGCAGACACCCTTGAATTATGATGCCTTTCATTATGAGGGGGTGAATTGCACATTAGCCTGGCATTCAGAAGCCTGAAGGATTCAACCACTGTGCCTTTTCTGCTTCAAAAAAGGTAAAGGAGAGGTGCAAACTGATGTAGTATTAAGGAAAGGTTTTTATCCTTCCTTCTCCTTTGGCAGAAACGAAGTCCTGAAAATACACCGTTTAAAAATGTACTTGTGCAGAGATGAGTCACCCCAGCTGTACGGCTGGACCAGGCAGTGAGACAACAGGGGCAGGTGGGACAGCGGAACAGCAGGTGAATTGATCCTTGAGTAAACACCTGTGTTTGCTTTTTCAAGATTTTCTTTTTAAAGACAGCTGCAGTAAAGGGTCAAGAAAAATCTAATGTGATAACAAGCCATAGAAGGATATTTCAGAGAGGTAGGTTTTTTTGGAAGCAAGCTGTATCTAGCTCTCTTCATATGACAGTTCCATCCATACTTCCTTGTTCATCACCTGGGTTTGCTTCTGGTAGGCAAAAGCAAAAGCTAGTTGTTTTGTTTGACAGCCAGATCGCTGCTGTTGTCATTAGCTGCTTCAGAGAAACGATGTTATTTACTGCGGATGTGGGGGTGGGATCAAGAAAACATTCCTGCTAAGTTTGGACGTGGTCTAGAGCATTACCCCTTGATTTACTGTGTTCTTCTGGAGCAAGGCATCTTGCACAAGACCTAGAGCAAAGCACATGAAAATTGAGGATCAGGCTGTTTGCTCATGGGGAAACTTAGGCAGCATTTAGGTATGACAGTCACGAACACTAAAAAAAAAAATTATGAAGTAGATTGTTTTTGCTAGGCTATGATTATAATTACTCACAACTCTTGATATGTATCGTGTACTGTGAACCATTTTTAATTTCCTGAGAGCAATGCAACTTAAGATACCTTTCTTCATCGGGCTCTTTGATTTATTAGAAAACTGCTAGATCCATGCATCGAGAACTCTTAATGATTGTTGTGTATCATTCCTACTGTGAAATGGTGAGACACATGGTAGCTTGTATGTGTTAAAATGTGAACATACATTTTAACATGCTTAACATCTCTCTGTCTATAAGCTCTGTCAAATACAAATAAAGCAAATATTCAGCGCCATCCCTCCACAGTCATTGCGAAAGCGAAGTAGGAGTTGCCTTATTAAAGTGGTCTTTCTTCTTATGCTACCATATGCAAAAGAGATTTATTGAAAATAGAGGAAAAACCACTAATGAAATAAACAGATCTACAGTGAAAACCATTATCACAACGTAGCTATGCTGTTTAACAAACACCTTATGGAAAACAATACAATATGCCAGCACGGCTGCTTTTATTTTCCAGTATTTCTTTACAAGTTAATGGACAGTGTACTTGATAAAATTAATCCTGTTGTTATAGATGTATTTCCATTACAAGTAAGTTTTACTAAATGAATTAATTTGTTTCACTTATTCCTTACTAAGTCAATATGTTACTTGAGAATTAAGCAGTTCTTTGATGCCAGTATGTTAAATGATTAAGGGGGAAAAAAAGTAAGTAAATAAATAAATTAGTAGGAAATAAGATAGCAATCCACCAAGAAGAGTTTAAGCTTCGTCCAAACATTATGACAAACTCTGCTCCCTTCAGAGGGCTTGGATTAATCCTTATGACTGACTCCCTTAAAAAAAAAAAAAAAAAAAAAAAATTCCTGATTGTTTGCATCCACAAACTTATTATCCATGATAAATCAGGGAAGGATATTTTGCACAAAGTTGGCTATTGTCTGAAAAGCTTATAGCTGTTTAATAAAACAAGTAATCGGTATATTTTTGATGCAAGGATGTGCTTGTTTTTTCCAAATAGTATGCTTACGTGCTTTTGACATGTAGTATGGTTCAGGCATTTTTTTATTGGCAGCTTCCAGGATTTATGGCTTGCTGAGTGACATTTTATTTCCTATTCAAGGTAGTAACAGCTCAGATTCTTCAGTTAATCACTTTTATAAGTAAAACTGATGCACTGGATATTTATAGAGCAATTTTCAGACCACGGGCTTTGAGATATTTGAATTACCAAGAAAACAATGTGGACAAACACAACCTGCTGCATGCAGATATATATGAGTCAGAGAAGATTAAAGCAGCAGGCTGTAGCTGTAATGTCTAGACTAGCATTTGCGACTTCTAATACACTGCTAGTATGAGTCTGTTTTTTCAAACAGAGGTGTTCAAAGGGAGCTTAAGGTCTATTATGAATTTTCCCCTTGTGATAGAAGTGAAATAACTTCAGGTAGGATCAAGCTTTGTGGATTTCAGCTGCAAAACTCTCATTAAGTTCAATTTCACCTTTTGTGTTGGTTTTGAGACCCTGTCAGAATTTCATTTGGCGCAGAGCGAGCAGTAAGTTCATTGCGGAAATACAGAGTTTTAGAAACCAGGATTGCTTTTGTAGTCCCGTGGTATGGAACCTGGCAGGACAAGAGGCTGTGCCCAAAGATGCAGCAGTTCATATCCCTGCATTCATGATTGGATTTAATTTCTTAATAAAAACGTTAAGTGTGGTTTGGGGAAAACACTGCAGTGTCAGATGATTAGTGGCAGAATGAAAAGACGTGCTCTTATTGGAAATCAAGTGCTTTTCTGTGATTTTAAGGTGTACGATGATGAATATGATGCTGCTAATGTACATTTTTCACTCCTAGCTTTAGAAGTAGAGCAACACTTAAGAGCCATGTGAACATAAATGCCTTAGAAAGAAAACTAGCATAGGTATCTGAAGGGAGGTTTGTTCATGCTTTGGAAAATAATAAAAACTTGAATGAACAGGTTATTGGCAGAGGTTTTGTCTATCAGGATTCTTTATGTGGAAAAGAATAGCCCGCATGATCTCATGGGATTCTGGCTGCTGAGAGGGCATCGCACCGGCTTGTCAAGAAGTGCTTGACAGGCTGCAGAGGACCAAATGTCAGATGAGGAGTTAGGAAAAATGGTTTCCTTCTCGTTTCAGTTCTTGGCCAAAGCTCTTCCATTTCACCCTTTATTTCCTCCTTCAATTTATGGCGATAGAGATCCAATATTGTAAAAGCTCTTTGTGTTCTGTGAATGGAAAAGTACTCTTAGTTCTAGTAACTAAATATTACAGTGTTGTTTGCTATTTTCAAGCATTGCTGTAAATTTTTAACCACTATATAGCTTAGTGGAAAACCTTGTCTTTATTTGTTTCTCTTCTAGAGATATTTCTTATCAATTTCATCGTGTGAGACACTGCAAGATCATGGGAATGGTGGAAAAAGATGAATGCTGTTAATTCACTCTTTTGTTGATTTAAGTAGGATTCTCTCTTGGGTATTTCTTCCATTTGGAAGAATCAGGCAGTACTTGTGCCTGTTGTAATATGGTGTTTGTTTAAAGGCAGAATTCCAAATACATTTGTTGGCTTTTCTCCTGAAACATGACTGTAACAGGGACATGGATACCTTGGAGAGCTAAATATCCTGCGGTCTGGTTTGCTACTGATGTGCATACATAATTTCCACTGACAGTAATGGGAGTTACATGTGTATAGAAAGCAAAACCAGACCCTTAAAAAATGTTGGTCAAGTAATAAAAGCTTGTCTAAAGAGAATGTGGAAGTAGGGGGTGGGAGGGTGACTTTTTTTTTTAACTTGCCTTCTCTTTAACTTATCCTCACTCCACTAACGTTAGCTTAGTATTATTTTTATGGACTCGTTCCTAATTCATTATGGCATGAGAGGTAAGAAGAGATCCATATGAAATAGGTAAGCAGAAGATGACTTTAAAATATACTTACTCTAACGAGAATGAGAGAGAAAACTAAAGAGGCTGGAAAAGGTTTCCCCTTCCTTGCTCCCAAAAGAATTAGAAGAGAAATTCTCCCATGTCGTGGTGGTACAGTAGAGGAGTCTGCCATGCCAATGTGCCGCTAGATATCTTTTGTGCAGTAGCAAATACTAGTGCTGAGTCTGTCCGGCCAAGGCTCTGTGCACGGCGGCCCTCACCGGTGCCGGCAGGGGTGCACAGGGTCCCCGTGCAACTGCGTTACTGACACGGCGTGCGGCTCGCTGACCGTAGCGACGGAGCTTGCGTGTCCTTAGCCACAGCAGCGCCCGAGGCCTGGGCTTCGTGCCTTGCTCCAGACCAGTGCCCTGCTCTGCCCGTGTAAGGCACAAATGAAGACTTGAAGCTTCTCTTCAGCAAAACACACCAGTAGTCCCGCATCCCAGCAGCATCCAGTGTCCAAAATGTAAAGCCATCTGCCCCAGTGTATTTGTTGGGAACTTTACTGTCCTTTGCACAATGGATGTTATTTTGAACTCTGAAAACAAGAAACAAGTGCTTTGGATGCTGTCAGGATTTTGAGTGTTTTCCTTGAGCTTCAAATGAGAAGGGAGAAGCAAATTCCTGGATAGTTAGACCTGGCAATCTGTAGTCTATCCCCTAATTAAATTCTCTGCAACCAGTGTGTTTTCTTTGTGAATCAATGGACAGTTGTCCTCAGAAGAAATTAACCCTGGCGAGTGTAAGAAAGGATAAAACTGTTGAGAAATCTAAATGTTACACACAATGCATAAAAATCAAATTGTCCTTTTTCAAAATAGCTGAGCATCGTGGCATCTTAATAAAGGGAGTACTAGAATATGTTCTCCTAATAAACCTCAGTAAAACCTCTACAAATAACTACACAGATATATTCTAAGTTGATTAGCAGTAATTGAACTGACTTAATGTAGTTGGATGATGTCATGTATAATATTCCTCTAAAGTAATTTCTGTAGACAAGCCATTTGAAGTCCTCTTGCAGCCAGCATAAACATCTCCGTGTTGCTAAACTGAGCGCTCGGACTGGAGCGCTTGGCGGGAGAGCTCTGACATCTGAGTGTTTTATCTCGTTCCTTTGAGCTACTGCGGCCTGCCTGTTAGAAGCGGCTTTGCAATGACAAATATCTCATCCTTGTTTTAGTGAAAATGTGGAAACTGTATAATTGTATAACAATTGAGACCTGTTAGTTGTCGAATAATAGAATAATAAATGTTGAAGATGGAAAGGACCTTTGAAGGCATCTGGTTTCAAAGTTTCCCTGCAGTGTGCGTTTCCAGTGTTCTGTCCAACTTGATTCAACCTGTCCCAAGCAATGGAGGCTATTCCACAGTCTAATTTGTCTCACTAGAAGGAAGCTTGGAAAAGAGTTTTCCTAGGTTTTGGTCTTGTTTTTCGCATCTGCTTATACTTTTCCTTGTATATCTGCTCTTGTATTTTTACAACCTTTAAAAGCTTGTACTTGGTTAATGTAGGTGGTATCTTCTGCCAAAATTTTTGTTGCTTGGATTGTTGGTTTTGTAGGGCTGTATGGAGGGTTTTTTTTGTTTGTTTTGATTTGTTTCTGGGGGCTGTGACAGCCATAACTGATGTAAGCATTTAAAGTGTGGCAGGTGGTGTAAATGTGGTTTCTATAGAAAGGAATTGCTGCATCCTTGCTCTGAGATTTTTCTATTTACTGACCTAGAATGCTTTAATCTGGAAGTGCCTCTGAGTTTTTCTTCGACAGCAATCTGCATTATTGACAGTTTCCCTCTTTGTACCATGAGGTACAAAGATTGATACTGGGGTATCAATCATTCTTGGGTGGTTTTTGATTGGGGCACCAGTTATCAATTACCAAATATTCATTTTGCTGATACAATGCAGAAATTCAACTGTGTGAGATTTGCGGCTGCCGCCTTGCTCTTTACCACATCTAAAGGTCAGGAGCAATGCCTTATGAGACAATTTCTTAATTTTGCTGATTTATTTCTGAAACAACAGGATTTGTTTGGTTGGTTGGTTTGGGTTTTTTTTCTCCGAATGGTTGGTCAGTGATTCAGTAAAGCACTGATGTGCAAACCCTGTCAGAAATTTGCACTAACCTCCTGAAACTGTCCGAGTGCCAAAGGCCTCTTAGTTACAAAGCTGCCCTTAATCAAGAGGCCTGGCAAGGCCAGCACTGTAGCTTCTGCTCCTGTATTATTAAATATCAACAGCTAATAGCGTGCTTAGTTAGTACTAGTTGATTCTTTAAATGATAGCTTATGGTGGGAGAACACATCCTGTGGACGAGGGGAAGAGTCATTAATTTCCTCTCGAATAATGACATTTTAGGAGCAGGCTGCAGCATGCCCATATTTTGCCCCTTTCCCTTTTAGCCTTGGAGGACAAGATCTACTCTTTCACCCCGTGTTTTGCCAACTGTCCTGGGTTGCCCGCCCAGAGCACTTCACAGTTCAGTTTTCCCAGAGGGCTTGCGACATGTTTTTCTCGCTCCGGCTGGAGCACGGACCTAGCTGGCTGAACGGGTGTCCTTTTTAAAACCTCCGTTCTCTGGGTACTTAAGTGACATGTCAGTTGTGACCTTCTGCAGAATCAGATGCATGTTTTATCAGTTTGAGAGTTGCTGGTGAAAGCTATTGTCTTCCTAGGAGTGGAATGCCAGCAGGATAAGGACTGACGGATTTTGGAGTCTTTCTGTCTCTGAAAGACAAGTCTCAGTCATTCAAATCGGGATTGAACCTATCGGGGTTTCAGAGAGGCTGACAATGCCATTTTTATGTGCAACAGTGCACTCTCTATTCATCAAGGAAATGACCGCAGAAGTGTGTACCCAGCTGTCTCCGTATCAGTAGCATCTATGCATAGCAGCTGCTGATGTTTGCGGTGATCGTTTCCGATCAGCCCCTTCTGCCTTTGGTGGATAAACATCAAAAAAATTAGTTAAAATCTTGGAACTCAAGGACACCTAAGAGCCAAATTCAAAACCCTTTCAGTAACACCACTGTTGCATTGTCTTAATCCATGAAATTTAAGCCAGCGTTGGATGATGTTCCCTGCGTGGTGGGGAGCTGTGCGGTACGCCCGGCAGCCCTGGTCTCAGGTCAGTTAGACCAGAGGAGCCGCTGGGGCTCTGCAGCACCCTGCAGACCCCGGGTTACTCCCACGCGCTGCGTGGGAGCAGGGTGCTCACATCTCCTCCAGCGGCTCAGGAGCTGCCTGCGGCGCTCGCTGCGGCGCGTGCCGTGGCCATTAGCAGGTATCATCTGAGCGAAGTCCTGCTCTAATGCCTTGAATTTTGTTGTTACTTTTAAATCTTCGCACCTGCATTCATAAAGAGACCTTTTTATATATATTTTTTTTTTTTAATCCTTCTTGTACGATTTTACGAGAATCACAGCAAGAGACGAGATGATATTGCAGCCAGGGCTTTAATCTATTATTTATTAGACCTCAGTTAAATGAGGTGCCTGTGACAAAGCAGGGTGTGTGGCTTTGGTCAAGGCCCCTGGGCCTGCTGGTATGCAGTGTATTAGGACTGTCAGTGCAAAGCACTCTTAGAGAGGAACTTTGTATTTGGATCATAACCCCTCCCTTACCACTTCCAGCTCCTCTGTGCAAGGGAAATGATGTCCTTAAAGGCACAGAGTGTAGATGGATTAGGTCTGTACTGAAGACGCATCTGTGTTAGAGATTTTACCTGATGGACATAGTCTTGCCAGCACAACCCGTTTAGGTACGGTCCTTAACCTCTCTGTGCCCCAGTTCTCCAGGTGTAAAATAGGGATAAGATTCTTGACAACTCAAGGAGGAAGTAGGAATACATTAAAACATGGTGAGAGACTACTTAGTACTACTTAGTACTACTGATGGGGAGGGATTCTATAACAAGGAGATATCATTTCACATTTATGTTTTTAAGGGCTTGGGAACACTAATCCACACAGAAACCACACCGTGTAATTTGTGTTCATTATTCTATGAAAACCTTCTGCGAGGAAGAAACCTTTTGCATCTTAAAATAGCTTATAGCTGTTGCAGAACTGCACATTCAAACTGACCTGCGCTTTTCTCATTGGGCAAGTAAATATTTATCAGCCTAGTGTTGGAAATGCTTGTTCTTGTCCTAAGTCAGATGTTGTGAAAAGAGCATAAGGTCTGTGAAAAGGGATGAAAGAAATATGCTGGGGATTTAAAACCTTTACTTACGCTACCAAACTAATATGAATGCATAAACAAACATGACTGCTTTTTTCTTACTGTTCATATGTTATTAAACAATAGGGGTACCCATCCAGTCAGCAATAAAGAGTATTCGATCATTTTATGCTGGAGGGGGGGCAGCAGGAAGTGCGGACTGGGAGGCCTTGGACAGTGAGATTCTTTGGATATTTTGGTTCTCAAAGTGGCAGTATCCCATCAGGCGCTTGTCAGAAACCTTATTTTTTCAGTAACCTTAAAGCCATCTTTCAGTGATGGCTTCATCTTTCTTCTTTGAGAACAGAAGTAACATACTGAATACTTACAGGGGATTCTCAGGGCAGGAACAACATTTAAGCTCAGATTTGACTTTTTTCCAACCACCTGACAACGTACGCAACCAAAGGAAACTGAAATGATCTAGCCAACAGTGCGAGATGATCCAGGAGGCCACTCTAAGCGGGTGTTTTTTCAACCAGTTGTTAGAGCTCCCGGTCCAGACTTTGCTTCCCAAGCTATTGAAGCCTTCTCTGTTGGATCAGTGACTTGGAACAGTGATCAGTGCAGCGGCTTCTCATTTGCGTGGTTTCCTGACAGGAGGTAGACTTCCTTTATTTCTACGTGCCGATAAAATCAGGACTCAGTTGCTAGGCTCCCAGCCTACAGCCGTGTCAGCTATGCATTACTAGGGTACCTTCATTTTAGGTTGATACGAGAATGTCTCCAGTGCACCTCACTTATCTTCTTGACAAAAATTTACTTTCAGATTCATTTACTTTGACCCTCTTTTTTCCCATTAATAGTATCTAGACAATAGCAACAAATTATCTTAATACTTCAGTTTCACTGTTGGTCGGTTTTGTTGTTTTGTTTTGGTGTTTTTTTCCTCCAGTTCTGTGAACAGCTGTAGTAATTGTCCTTACATGGAGAATTGGCTAATTTTTAATCACTACAAATCTAGTTCAGAGATGGAAACCTAAAAAAGGGGAAGAGTTCAGCGGTATGCTTCCTATGTTTTTAAGAATGTATAGGAAAATACAGACAGAAAAACTGGGCAACAATTACACTGAAACAGTATATCCTGATTAGACACAGAGGCACTTTTCTATTAAGGCATACTAAGTGATGATTTGTATTTGTGGCCACCTAACTATACAACAGTATCTTTTGTATGATACCTTGATAAAACGGTAATTTTTGCAATCAAGTTTTAAGAAAAGTAAAGAACAAATTCATTGAGTAGAATAGCATGCAGAATATGGCGCTTGCCTGCCCAGTCTGGTGTTGTAGTATCAATGAAGGTTGATTTAATGGTATTTTCCTCATAAGAAGTGTTCAGGAAAGCAGCTTCCCATTTTTTCCTACTACGTTGTCCAGGAAAACAGAATTGGAGTGAATTCTGTTGAAGTTATAGGAAAAATCATGGCTGCTCTCCTTCTGGAAAGAATAATGGCAAATTTCTTTGGGACATCTGTTTGGTTATTTGAAAAAAAAAAAAAATTGGCATGAGGTTAATGTGATTTTTTTTTTTTTTTTTGAGGGTGGTTATTTTAAATATTATTTGATTGAAAAGAAATATTTTGTGTTTTAATTAAAAGTACCTCCAGTGCTTTTCTGGGTGCACATGTTTTTATACACATGCAGGGTAATAAAAGGTCACTGTTGACTTACATAGCTGCTCCTTTGTGACACAGTTTTGTTCCATTCATGGGAGAATAAATAGAGAAAACGTAATAATAAATCAAACTTTATTGTGGTTAATGCCTTAAACATTGGAAATCATCTGGAATCTGTGATCAAATTACCAACCCACTATTATCATTATTTTAAGTACCCATTTGCTGTTTCCATGTACATAATGATGAGCAATAGGGAACCGCTACATTACTTAGCATGTTTGTTAGCAATTTTTCCTGTCGCTGGGACTTAGAAAAAGAAAGGCAGGGGGGAGAGCTGAGTGTCTGGAGGTAATGCTGACTCGATTTAAGTTAATAATGATATTTCCATTTGGAATGTTCCAAGGAGTGAAGGACAGACCCAAATTAAACTGTATGTAAATTCAGCCTTTTTTAAGGCTGAAGCAAAACAGGGGTTAAGATTTTTCATGTCTTTCTCTTGTACTGTACTGTGGTAATTTCATGCAATTGCTCTGCAGCTGATCTGGGCAGGAAACCAAACCTCTCAGCCTGAAGTCTGATCCAGATCTGTAACTCTGAGAGCAAATTTGTATACATGGAACTCAGTATCACCTCTTCACTCACTCCAAAAATTTTTAATTAAGGCATCTTCTTTAGCTCACTTGTAATTTCAGAAGTTTATTCCCACTAGTTTGCTAATCTGCCTCTGTCTCTTGCCTTTGCCAGATTTATGTAGCAAATTATACTCAATATAAAACTACATTAAATCATTTGAAGTGTTATAAATTTCATGTCATCTGACCAGCAAGAATAATTTTTAGATGCTTAGAAAATGTTTTCAAAAACTACTTCACAAAAATAACCTAACAATCTCCAAACTCACGGTACCTTGGAGGAGGTCTCTCTATTTTGTGGAGTCAATGTTATCGGGCTATAAATGCAGTTAAATCATTGGAAATCGTAAGAGTGCAGTCAACCTCCTAAAATACTCTCCGAATTCCTCCTTTGATGTTTGCTGAACGCTGTTACTTTAAGGTGAGAAAGGTGTGTGGTAGCTATGTAGCCTGACTTAGAACAGCCTGTGGTTGCGGATTCCCTGAATGAATTTCTGCTTTTCAAGGTCTATTGTCATGGTGGAGTTTGTTTTAGAAGAATAACTAGTTTAGATGTTAAAAAAGTCACGATGGAGAATCTGCATTGTATCCAGATAGGGTTTTCCATTGCTATCTTTGTGCTAAAAATTTTACTCCTATTTCTCTAGCTGTGTGCACGCAATAGTTGGATGTGCTTAATCTTGGTGCACTAGTTTCCAGTATCTTTTGCCTTGTAGTTTCTGATGGTTTCTGTGGAGTTATCCATTAATACATCTTTGACATAAAAGCATATATATCATTTTTCAGTTCAGCTGCCTGATTACATGTTGCATTTCCTCCATGTGCTATTTTGTAGGTATCCAAACAGACTCTAAAGGATTTGGGTGTTTTGTCTGTTGTTTGAAGTGCAAGAGCTGTAGTTTGTTCATTAGGAGCATGAGGCTCAGGGTTGCAGATTAACCAGCTGCACTGCCTGCATTCATGTGGTCACAACCTTCCAAATTTACCCCATCATGAGAGGAAGAATTAATTATAGTCCTAATTGACTGCTTCCTTGGATATAAGCAGGAAGGAACTGCTAGGAGGCAAAGTGATTAATCAGTTAAGCTAGTTACATCAATCAAATGTGTGAGAAAGTTCATCATCCCAAAGGCAGAGTATAGTAATGTCAAAATACAAAAGCCATCAACTTTGAGGTTTTGCTGTGTTTCTTTTGTTAGTTTTCAGCAAAACTGCAAAAAATAAAAATATGTACAAATGACCCAGTCTGTGCTTGACAATCTGTCTGGTTTATCACGGAAGAGGTAGTACAGCAACCTGTTCTCTTATCAGACATTGCATGTAGTCCTCATGAAAAGACCTTAGCATACGTTTCTCAGGCAGATGGACAAGTCGCACGTATCTCCCAAACAAGTAACTCGGCACCGCTATCTTATCAATCCTGTCGGTTGTGCCAATGAACGTCTCTTGGTTGCAGTGTCGGTGAAGTTCTACCCAGAGAGCTTGATCTAGTGAAACTGTAAAGCTTTAGCTCACCGTTGGCAGTGCCTCGTAGCGCTGCCCCTGCTTCCCCCGGCTGCCGGCCCTTCTGCTCCCAGGGAACGTGTGGCGCTTTGGGGGCAAGTGAAAAACTTCGGCAAAATCCCCTTGAACCACGATCATCTTCAACTCGGGCTGTTTTGGCTTATCGTAAGAGACTGGATTGTAAACAGCAGCTTTGGAAGAACAGTTAAGTTTTCCTAGCTTTGGCTGGCAACCTCTGTCAGAGAGAAAGGATGGGTGACCGGTTGCTCTTCTTGCTTGCACTGGAGCGCCCTTGTACGGGGCTAGGCACCACAGGTCTGCGTTGTGCGTACAACCCTTCTTCTGGGCAGAGTTGATTGAAACCCCGTGTCCGTTAGTCACGCACAGTTCTGCAATGCGTGGGCACAGCTGAGGCGGCGGTGTGGGACGGGAAAAGGCAAAATGTGGGTGAGAACTGCTTTTGCTGGTGTTGCCAATAACGACAAAGGTCTGTGGCACTAAGGTCCCGGAGCCTCGAGGCACAAGCTCAACACAGAGCATATGAGTAACTTCCTTCGCTTCAGGGGAACCGCTCACGTGCTTATATTTAGCCACATGAACTGTGTTTCCAGGACTGGAAACTCCATTGCAGTGCATTATTTTAGGAAACAATCCAGTTTCACTCACTTTTATCCATCGATAACTAGAAGCCCAGTTCAGATGGAAATAGAAGGCTTTCTGTTTGCCTGAGCTCTGGAGCGCGGTTGGTGCCAATCTTGCAACAACTCAAAGAAAACTTGGGAAATGAAGCCATGCAGGAGGTTAGGAGCGGTGTGAAACTATAAGAAAAACAAGGCTTCTATAAAGTTAACATTGGGAAAACTAATCATGATTTTATAAGGTCCACTGGATGTAGCCATGTATTCAGATAAAAAAAGTCTGTACACATTAACTGAATATTCTATCTTGAAAAAAGCATACGAGCAGTGATGCTAAACAGTTCCTGAGTGTACCTAAAAGATCAGGGTTCAAATTCTATTTCTGTGTATCTGTATTACTGCTTTTGTTTGATTTTCCCAGGTGTGTATTCATGCTTGTGAACGCACATGCGCTAGTACATACTCTAGTCTGTGGGTAAGCAATATGAAATTTAAGTGTTGAGATGTAAATGGTTTAAATCAGAATAGAAATATGAGCAGTATTAATCTTGTCCTTGCTTTGTTTCCGTATTTTAAACATTGAACTCTGTAACGATTGATATGCTGGATGTTAGCTAGCAGCTTCACTTACAAGCTGTCCAGGGTAAATTAATTGTTTTAGAAAACAGGGTATTCTGCATACTTAAGAAGAGACAGATTTAATCCAAATTGCTCCAGAAGAAACATGATTACAGTTCAAATAAGCAATTTAATTTTTTTTTTCTGATTATAATTACGATCTATGCTGTGCTGTTTGTATTAGCATATATATTTACTGTGTGGATTTTATTTATATATGTTTGCTTTTATAAATATCAAATCCATAGCTGCATTAAAGGGTTGCTACTTTTAACCTTTCAGCATGGTGCTACATCTTTGGCAGATTGTTCTCATTTTATAAAACGAAACATTTCTAAGAAGGTCATCTTTCACTTACCTATAACTTTTTGAATTTTCTTGAATCAAAGGTAAAATCTAGGAAATAATACTGTGACTGCAAAAGTCTGTGATCAAAATGTCTTTTGGCTAGCGTTCTTTTGGACTCGGCATAAAAGAGGTTATCTTAAGTAATAGAGCGAGTGGCTCTAGGTGGCCTTGCTCGAGTAGGGCCATTGGACCAGATGACCTCCAGAGGTCCCTGCCAACCTCAAGCATTCTGTGATTCTGTGATGTGCTGTTTTTAAAAAAATCTATAGCACAAGACAATGGTTTCTGAACAAGAGCTATCTGTTTGTGCCTTCTCAATTTTCCTTTAAAAGTGGAAAAGATACTGATAACTGGATATGCTTGAGAGATGGACAAGTTGTCTCAAAAATGACCTACCATGACTAGGGTAATGCTGAGGAAGCAGAAAGATAGTCTGCAAGTGAGCAAGCCACTTTACTCTGGATCCGAGCTGTATGGCCATGGAGGTTGCCCTTTCTATTCTGGACCTCAGCCTTATGACCATGGAGGTCTGCTGTATAACTCTACTCTCTGTCTGTTGCTCCAGAAGAGAGTTATATTTTGGTCACACAGCTGTATAAGTTGATTTACCCTGCCTTTATTCAAAGAAAAGTGAATTAAACCCATAATGAATAAATCTAATTTAAAAATTACATTGTTGATCATCACTGCAGCAACATGCGAGACCCTTTCTGAGGTTCGCCAATCAAATGCATAAAGTACAATACAAAATAAGTGTGGCTAGGCATTCCCATTTTGAGAGTCAGGGCAATGTGATCTTTGTAAAAAGTGGTATTTTAACAAAATTGTGTCAGCCAAAGAGCTTTGAGTTGAGTAGGTTCACAAAGTCCTTATGGCATCCAATAAAAAAATAGTGGTTTTAATGATATGTAGACTCACTGACTCCGCTGGGCTTTTTGGTAAAGTAGCGTTCATTCAAATGGATGGGGATCATTGAAGAATTACAGTCGATGTGCTACATTAATTTTGGTTTAAAAGGGAATATTGTCCAACCCTAAAAACAAAACATGACTGAATTACAGCTACAGAGAAACACATTAAGCACATTAAACTCTTAGAATAGTGCTAATAGTCCAAATACCATTTTGAACCTAAATTCTGGACAAAGGAGTTTAAAACAACATACATCATTACCCAGGGAGTAGGAGTTGAGACTTTTAAATGTGTTTTCCTTAGTATATGTTCTTAAAACATAGCACTTTCTCATTCTTTTTGACTAACATTTTTATGCAATAGTCCCCAAGCATACATCTTTCTCTCCTTAGGTGTAACTCATACTCTTGCGCATTTATGTCATCGTTGATACGCTAGAATTTGTCATCTTAACCTGTCTGCAAGTATTTGCAAAGTGTTGCCTGTAGTCTCAAACCTGGTGAAGTCTGTAGGGTTCTTGACCTCAGCAAGTTTGGATGAGGCCAGTGATTGTATTAAAAATAGATATTTTTATAAGATGTGACTGCACTGTCAGTTGATCTGAGTCTCTAGTCTGGTACAGGCTCAGCATTATTTACACGGTAGCGTGAACTCAGATGTGCATTTAACCCGTGGCCTCTGAGGAGGAGAGCTGAAGTGCTCTGCAGCCAGGCTCTCCTTTGTGAGGTTTGCACGGGCTTGGCACAGCAGTGCCAGCGGTGATATCTCCCAGCCAGTTAGCTTATACCTTCCGCCCAGCTCTTCTCAAATGATTTCCAATCTAAGAGCCAAGACTTCTGATGAAAAACACCTGATCCTTAAAACCTGAAGCATTTAAGGAAATGTTTGAGCCCACTGTGCATCCTTTAATGAGACACAGTCATCAGTCTGTGGTTTTCAAGATTCTCCTCTTCCAGTGAGACTGCTGAGATGCTGAGCTTGAAAATTAGTCAGAAGTGTTGGCAAATAGTAGGTCTATTCCTATGAATCTTACCCTTATATATTGCTGCCCAAATTTCCACCCTCAGTTCAACGCTAACTATAATCCATGTAACTAAGCATCTGATGCCTATTAGTTGTTTTCCATCTTTCTGAAGCGCTCGGTTTTATATGCAAGTGTATAAGTGCATGTGGGAGACCACGCAGTCAGTAAGAGAGGTATATTGTATTTGCATGATAGGAAATGGGGCTACAGGCTGAGTGCTTCCAGTGCTCTTGACTTTTTATTTTTTATATAATAAAATGTTCTATGTGTGATGCTATAGCTAAAAATGTTAGTGAGGGGGACACCTCTGGAGCAGATCAGATAGCCGTTATCTAAATTACTTCCCGTAATTGTCTCGTCTCTCAGGGGACTACTGTATTTGCAGCATTAGATGGAACTGGTATGCTGAAGCACTTGAGACAGGTCTACGCAGAGTACCTCCAGAGGAATGGGCAGAGTGGTGTGAGGGTGCCAGGCTTCGCTGGCAGTTCCTTTGTAGCAGAAACCAGGGGTACGTTGGTTCCAAATGCACAAGTCAATTGGGTTGGCTAGCTGAGCAAAGTCTTCTCCAGTGTAGGGAGAAATATGGGTCGTCAGACCCTTTCTAACAACATAAAAAAAGTAGGGAATAGCCACTGGAAACTGCTGTGCCTTTGACTGATTCATGCAAGCCTAAGGCAGAATCTTATCTCTTTCCTTGAAATCAGTGTTTATTAAATTGGGAATTGCTTTAAAAGTGGAGAAATAGGCAAGAGACTGACACTTATTTATTTTCCTTCTGACCACTTTCATCTTTGCCAGCCGGTGTGTGGGAACTCCCAGCGAGCGCCAGTAGAACTTGTCAATGTTCATTCCAGAGCAGAGCAACAGGAAAGCCACAAAATACTTCTAAGCAACTGTGCCGTCACTTTCCCCACACTGAGGTCTCATTAGAAAAGTGAGCAGTTTTCCAGTGCATTTTGCTGTCCTCACTCAGAAAAATATTAGTGCATCAGCAAAAGAAACGCGCACCAAATACACGTAAAAACTGACACCTGTGGTTGGTGAATCCCCTCGGAAATAGCATTAGTGCTCATCAATGAACCTCAAAGACGTGAAGAGTGGTTTATACACTGTACCTTTTATTCTTCAGCCTGAAACTAGGAGAATGTTACTCCAGACAGTTCCTAGGTACCTGGCTTAGTTGTTTTATGCATTTTGCACTTAACGTGTAGCAGCAGTGTTTAGTGTCAATGTGGATCCAGGTTAAAACTGAAACTGAGTTTCATACTTTCAGTAAAGCCTGGGTTACCGAACAATGCTTTAGGTCACCTTTTTTCCCAGATGAATCATCTCTGGAGTTCTGCTCACGTTTTGAGTACAAAGATATACAGATAACATTTTGTTTTGGACGTTTCATTATGTTACAGAGATCGTGTTTTATTTTCTCCTTCTTCCTTTTCTCCATTTTTATTTTTAATTGCAACTGCTAATAGGAACTTTGATCTGAAATTTCCTCATCCAGCATTTTTTAATCCCATGTAGCATGAGAATCCCAGGAGTTTAGTCCAGCAGGTTGGGTTTTTTCCCTTTTCTTTTCTTTCTGTCACACTGACTTCACAAATTCTAGGGAAGTTTAGCTTCAGTCTTGAGCCCTGAATCTGCCAGCAGAGGAGATTTATGAAAGCAAGAGTACACCCTACTTGTGAGTATTTTATTGGTAGTTGTAGTATAGAAAGAAATATGAAAGTTATGAAGGTTTGCATGTTGTGGCTGCCTTTTGGCATGAAATGCAACAGCTATCATTAATGATAAAATGGCAATAAATAAGCGTATGGCTTAAGTTTAAGCTTTGTTAAGTTTTTACAACAAGAAGCATCAAGCCAGGCAGCTATTTATTCCTGATCCAGGGAAACTCTATTTTATGAAAAGCATTCATGGAAAAGTCGATGCACTTTTGTGCATTGCCAAAAGTCAATGCAAAGTCTTAGCCATGACATAAAGTCCTTCTTGGTTGGTTGATGCCAATGTGTTTGTGGTGAGGGCTGCTTGCTTGTTGTTTTTGGGGCTTGTTTTTGGTGGTTTTTTTTTCAAGGCACAGGTAAGAGTTCCGGAGCAGAGAGACTACACCTGCAATTTTGAATTTATGTTTCTGTGGTATTCAGTTGAAATCTGAACTTCTATTTTCATTATGCATTACAGTCTTTTAGGTGGTGACTATTACTGCCTCAATAAGGAAAGATGGGAAGCAGAGGAAATGAGGTTTTTTTGCTGACACTTAAATTTAAAACACGAGCTTGTAATGAAATGGTGCGGCAAGCACCTTTGCAGGGGAGTTGAAAAAATCAAAATGCCTTGATAAAATGTGCCTGAAGATACTGTGCTAGAACAAGACCTGGTTACTTCAGTGGCATCTCCAGTCACAACAGAGGTGTTTTCAGCTCGGAAACAGAGCAGAAAGCATCAGAGAGAAAGTACCAATTTCACCATCTGAGAAAAACGTAAATGTATAAACTTTTTGCTTCAGTATTCTTTTTGGGTCAGGTGGCCCAAGGGTTAGTCTCTGAACGATGACAGTACTTCCTTTGACTCTGGGACTGTCACTTACACTTTGTTGGTACATCAAAAACGTGTGATCAGAATGACTATTCTGGTAGTCTCACAGTTCAGAATAAATGTCAACATCAAGGGCTATCTGTGTGCATCAGTGCAACCCAGGACTCAGTTCAGACCTCGGTGTGGTAGAAATTGCTAGTAATTAAAGAGAGTAAGTGATCAGAAGTCACCCAACAGAAATGCTGCTGCTTTTTGATTAGTGAAACCGTTATCAAAAGTGACTAAGAGGTACAAAGGAATTGTCTTCTCTTCTATTGGCAGTGAAGGAGATGAACATAGGGCAAAGATTTAACTTTACTTTAAATACGTTTTTACTGCAAAAAAGGCATTGAAATAGCTATGAAATATGTTAAGCAAATTCCATCATTAATAATCAGAGTAGGCTTGTTTTGTACCTGTGATTGTTTGGCATGGCCTCTAGCAAGGGCTGGGCTAGAACCCAGAAGTTCACTTAAAGGAAAACAAAGCTTTTGTAAACTCCTGTGAAGGGTCCCTGCTATTCCAGGCTTTACTGCTGCTTTTAATACTGTTTCTTTTAGACTGCTCTAGTTCCTTCCTACAACTTATCGGGAATACAATGTTGTTCACGTATGTCTTAAAGCTAGTTGGGAAGAGCTGTGTAGGAAAGCCGTCAATGTCGGGCGCTATCGTTCGCGGTATGCGGGCCGGTTCCCAGCCTTGTCAGTACAATTTCTGCCCTTTTGCTGGTAACGCTTACGCTTTAAGACAATGGCATAATGACTAGCTACTGTGCAGTAATGACTAAAAGTCCCCAAAGGAAAAGTTCTTCTGTTTAATAAAACAGTGATGTTCACAGCTGGGATAGGAGAGTTTCTTCATGTCTTTTCTTTTTTTTTTTTTTTTTTTTAATGATGGCATATTTTTTAAAACAGATTTTTATGAAACTATTTTAAAAGCAGTCTGTATTGTAAGAGCACTTAAGAAAATGTGTTTTCTGCCAGAGTGTCTTAAAGAATTAGAGGTTCAAATGCAGATGTGTTGTAACAGTATTTTAGGTCTTCTCATATGTTTTCATTTGAGGCATATATGTATATTCCTTAGAAGGAAATAATAGAAATTAAAAATGAAAAAAATAACAAAATGCCAAGACCTTATCTCTGCACTTCATCTCATAGATCACCTGAAATATAATAATCTACGTGCAAAACATAATAATCTGTACCAAAATGCTCTGTTAATTCATGGCAAAACTGTAAATAAATAAATAAATAAGCTCACAATTAGACTGAGATTTCACTTCCTGGCTTGAAAAATTGAATTGCAGGCTCATAGCTCCCTTGAGTGTTTGGAGAGAGAATAGCAGCTCTTAATAACAGCGCTTTTTCCTGTGCGTGGTGGACATTCATGTCATTACCATTTTTCTGGCAAATTTTCAACCACCAGCAGCAAAAGTTTTCATCGATTGCCTCCTGCTGTAAGACGGTAATGATACTGCCGTCCCTTTCTTTCATGAACTGCGGGAATTGGAGAAAATGAGGGAAGCTAGAGATATTAGATATGGATAAAACACAATTCAGGCTGAGCTATTCCCTACGTCACTACATAAGGTCTAGCGGACTAATTTTTACACATCTGTACTAAATATAGAAAATAGGTTTTCCAATGTAACAGTGGAGAATCCAAAGTAAAAATCGATCGAGATGCTGTAAAGTAATCCACTCTCTAGAAAACGCGAAGGTGTCGGGGGCACCTTTTCTCTGAAACCCAGGCTCCTCTTACCGTCACTCGGGCAGAGGAGCCACTGTTGTTGAACAAGAAGAATGAGACATTGTGCGGTTGTCCCGACCCGATGCTGTTTCCATTCGGTCAAGGGTTACCATTTTGTCAATTGTTGCAGTCCAGTGGTGGTGAGGGGGAGAAAAGCTATTTGTGAGAAATATTGTTACGTGTTTCGCTCGAGTGCGCTTGCTCTGTGCGGCTGGCTTAGGGTAGGAAATAGACGGAGGTGTTTGGGGTCATTAGCATCAGAATTGCACTGAGCTGTCAGAAAGTGATCCCTGATGTCTCACTCCCTCTATTTATAATTGACAGGAAGACGCGCGTTCATTTTGATGACACAGAATCGAGTGCAGCTGGAGGAAAGGAAATGGGAAACCTGAGCTAAAGTAGTAATGGAATGCAGGAGTTTGTGCATGTACAAATCTTTGTCGTAAATCAACACTTAATTGTTTTGCATTAATTTTCATGACTTGGGATTGTGAAAATCTAGTACTTTATATTTAATAAGGAAGCAGCACAGTGATCTATATCCATATCATAAGGTAGAAAACGCATTGTGACACTGATGTCCTTTTGACTAAGATAATGAATTTAAGCTTATATGTCTTTACCTTTAAGGATCCTTTCATCTTATCAAGTACGCTGAACAATTTCCACGGATAGGAGTGTCTTGTGATTGATTTTTATTTTTTGTGAAACTTAAATATATTTAGTTGTGAGTACCTTGTTCTCCAAATCATTGATACAGTGTTTACCTTGCATATAAGCTCAGCGCTGTTGGAGCAAATATATGTGAAAGCTAATTGAAGTATAGAGTTTAGAACAAGAGTTTGTGCACTTGTACGTTGCCATATTATTAATTGAACAAGAGTTCAGAGCACTTGTGTGTCACTACATTATTAATTGAGGATTTTATGGTTTTGAGATTTACAGCTAGTGTGTCAGTTTTAGCACAGAACAGTGATGCCTGCATCGCTGCTCTTCTCGTGTATCACAATCTCTGCGTCGACGTAATACACAAACGTGTTCTAGAAGGCACATAGAGAGTGTGCAGAGGGGATGAACAGACAAACAGGTCTTTATAGTAAAAATTAGAAATAAAACAGCAGACTTGAGTCCACCTTCTTGGCATCTCTTGTAATATAACGCAGAATTATTCCACTTGCCAGAAATATGAGCAACATGAATGAACCTCGAATGTGTTGGGTTGTCAAGGTTCATTGAAACTAGCACTAAATTACTAAACTAATTTTTAGTAATTTTTAGTACTAAAGTACTAAACTAAAGAAAATGACTAAGAAGCAGGGGCAGATTCAGGTGACCCCATGGTTGCAGAGCCTGTCTACAACAGAGCCGGGAATTTTATAAAGATGGTATTGCAACACTTACACTCAGTTTTGCCTTTCTTCTTGATAAACTCATCCACTTTCTACAAACGTATATAATGCAGAAAAGAGAGGGCCATTTAAAATGCAAAATGACCCTTCGATTACTTTAATCTTGTTTTTTTTTATGTCTTCAGCAGTGCTAGATTAGCCCCTAGCCCTATCCAGTTCTTGCTGGGGGGGAATATGTTGAGGGAATGTATGTTATGAACTATTATTATTCCAAATTACCTTTTAAAAAAACCAAAAATATATGTTTACAGTGGTATGGAAGTACTTAGAGCAAACTCAGCAGAGATGCTTCCTGGTTTCTGATGCTGAAACCTTTGTCTATCTCCAAAGATTGAACTACTGTTTTTTAAAATAAACTTCTTTTATTCTTAGTGTTCAGTTTGCTTTAGACAGATTCACACTGAATAAGATGTTATTTAGTTACAAAAATGTGATTTGCATTATCTCATGCAAGTATGAAAACATCATTGTTTAAAATATTTCCAATTAACTTTCCATATTAAAAGTGGAAAAGGCTATGGAGTTTATGCATGGGGACACGATTTGAACCTATCATTAATCCTGTTTCTTTTATTGTTTGCATCATTGTTAGACACTTGTATAGAAGCTACTTCAGGATCAGGTAATATATGAAAATGTCTTGACATTATGGATTTGTGGATCGATACTTCTTTTACGTTTACAGCCAGGGTTGTTCTAGCTGAACTATTTTAAGAAAAGAAGTTTCTGAAATAGCTCTGTGTGTGTATGCGTGTATATTTTCACAAATTCATAATCCGACTGATTTTTTTTTTTTTAGGATCTTGTTTTAATCTTAATATATATGTAACTATGTACATGCACACGTGCTCTCTACCTTCACAAGTTTTAAGTGAAGATTTTTACCTGTCACCTACTGTAAGCATGCCGAAACAAAGCCTCAAGCTTTGCAGCTTTTAGCATGGGCTCTCTTTGTAAGATCATTTCGCTGATGCTTGTAAACTCAGGATTAGTTTCAAAGCAAAATACAGGAGAGGTCATTGGAAATACAGAAGTATGGAACACGATAAATCATGTCTGTACAGAGCTGAATTGGAGAGGTATAATAATGAAACATTATGTCATCTTCATTTTTTTATGCTGCCTTGTAAACACCCTAAATTTGATCCAGATGTAAATAAATTCTGTTAAACATTTATTAATGTAATTTGTGCTGCAATACAATAGTCAGTCAGTTTCCTTGTCTTACATTTCAGCTCTGTACTCATACAGAGCAAAAATTATATCCAGTTATTCTCAAGCAATTAAGCTATACTTTAGAAATGAAGGAGTATGTTGTCACACAAATAAGGAGGAATGACAGAATCAGGATCTGAAGAATTTGCAGAAACGCCTGCAATCTCTTACAGAAGCCTTCTGTGCACATTAATTTCTATAAGGGATGGTTTAAGTTTTGCTAACGCTGGTATTTAGAACAACGAAGCACCAAAAACTGGCCTTCTTGCTAAAGTAGCAAAACGCAGCAAAGCATAAGAAACCAAAAGAAAGGATGCTTCTAGCCTTTTCTGCACTTACGGAAGTTCAAAAGTGAGTTTCTAAAACTTACCTAGAAGTACGGCTCTGAAAGGGAAGTGTAAGCGCAGGTTTGACCTGGGTCTGAACTGGGCATCAGAGAACTAGTGGTAGAGCTGTAGTAGAAGTGTTGTCCCGTTCTCTGGTGGATACCATGCTGCACAGATTTGCCAGTCTTGAATTGAGACAAAAATGAAAATCTTGACAGTTCTCACAACTCCAGCTGAAATATTTTCTTTTTGACAAATTCAGGGTCTGTCTTTGATCTTGACTTTTTAAAAATTTACATTCACATTGCCTTCTACAGGAAGCAAATTTTCTTTTTGTCTGATCCATCTTTTGGCTTTGCCAGGTCTATCTTATTAATGTGTTGTGGAATTCATTCTCATTTTCCTTACTTGCAGGTCAGTACAGGTGGTCAACTGAGGTTTTTTTTAATCTAATACTTGTATCTACTTAATTTCTATGTTTTCGGTTTAAAATTCACAGTTGTTTTCGATATGAGCATGGGAATCTGGTGAGAAAAATTCACAAGAGAGGCAATTAATTTAAAGCAGACCAGTTTAACAGGTCTGGAATATATTCTAGTTAAGTGTTGTTTCTGTTTACCATCACTTTGTAAGGACCTGTTCCCTCTGGAAGTATCATATTCTGTAAAACACATGTATTTTACTGATACTGCTGCTGCTGCAATTGAAATTCATTGTGTCATTCTCTAACAGTTGTGCTGCATTTAAATGTATACAACAGGTGAAACTTAGCAATTATCCAGCTCCATAAAGTTTTGAGCATACTTTCAGAAAATTCTCGTATGAAGCTCTGCAGTGATCTTTTACCCCATCCGCTCTAACCTAGGGTCCAGACTAGCAGCTTTATAAAAAAGGAATTCATTTCATTTTCACTTTGGTACAGTTTCTTATGTTCTCTGGCTCATATCGCATCTGTTACAATTTCTGTAATGATCTGCTTAAAAATAACACGCCTAAAAATAAATAACGTCATGCTGCTGAGCGGCGTTAATGGCTTGCTAGTTAATTAAGTGTACGCTACTTCTTCTATTTGTCCTCGTTCTAGTGACTCTCAAATGCACAGGGAGTTGTATCTAGGCACTAATACTGCAGCCTAAACTCAGTGAGCTGGTGGCAGAATTTGACTGGACTCCTCTGTATGAAACCAGGAGAAATTTGTAATTATTGTATTTGTGCAAGAAACAGTCTCCCCTGAGCGCTGGTTGTGCCGCGAGGACGGTCGGGGAGGCTGGCTCGCCCTGGTGCCTGGCTGTGCCGGCACGTGGAGGGGGGCACAGCCCACCTGGGGTCCCTCCGCCACCGTGACCGCCTGGTCAGCCGAGGACTTGGGAGAGAGGTGATGAGTGAGTGGCCTTGCGTGGCACCAGCTCTTCCCCAGCCTGCCGTTTCTGACGCTGAAACTCTCAGCCGGGCTTAAGAAAGGAAGCTTGTGCTCTGCCGTGAACTGCAGGTGGGAGCTGAGCTCCAGGGCCGTTCCTTGTGGACAGGTCCCTTTTGGAAATATTCAAATAGCTTTTCAGCATGCTTTGTTTAAGCCATGGTTACGTTTTGCCCTGGTGAGTGTTAGTTCTCTTGAGTGGTTATCTCTGGTGGTGTGCAGCCAGGTCTACTGCAAATAGTTCTTCTTCTGCCATTGCCTTTTCAATGAGTCCCAGTGCAATGACGGACAGTGCGGTGAGGAGTCCTTCGTTTACAACGCTGCTGCTGAACTGAAGGAAAGGTTGGAGCCATTCCCTGCGTAAAGTTCTCTCTGTTAAACTTGTCTCTGACTGAAGAGACATTCATCTAAACGCTGGCAAAACCACTGTTATTCTTATGGGGTGGATCAGCCTGTGGTAAATGGTGGATATTGCCTTGAGTACCTTGCAGGGTGTTCAGTCCACATAGTGTTGTTCCCAGATGTGCTGTTTCATGCTACCTTGCCATTATATGGCAGTGTTTTTTCTAGGTCGCTGACTTTTTGGTTTGTGAGGACGAGTTTATTTCTTAATTCTGTAGGGGCTAGAAGGACATAAAGTGGGCAAGTCCTTTGATTTAAAACATAAAAGTACATTGCTGCTCTTGTTCTTTGGTGAATCAAACATTGGGTATATTAATACTAGTAATGGAACATAATGGCTACTCATCAAAATTAAAGATAAAATATTTCAGGAACACTAAACTAACCTTGACAGATAATTGTTTGTTGAAATTTGATGCTGTGCAACAAATGGGGCATTGTTAACAGCAGACTCCCATGTTCTTCTGTTGTATCATTAAATCCTGTATGTTACAATGATGGGGCTATCGTTGCATTAAAAGCATACCCCTTTTCCTGGAGATGCATGTCAATTCTTGATCGAGGATTTTGATTGCATGAGGTCTGTTCTGTACTTAATAAACTCTTGTGTTGTCCTCCGAAATGCCGGGGAGCTCTGAATAGCTTTTGTGGGATGTGGGTTATATAGGCGTATATTACTTGCTGAATGAAAAACAACCCTTGTTATATTTCCCTTTTGCTGATTTTTTTGTTTTGTTTTGTTTTTAAACGTTTTCTTAAAAACACAACACAGTGCTTGTGTTTTTAAACGCATGTTCACCCAGCAGATGCCGCGAAATTTATGAAGTTTTTAATCTAGTGGAAAAAAACCTGTAACTGAAAAGATAATCTGGTGAAAAGAAGCTGGACAGTAGCAAACGTTTACGCTAGAGAGTAATTTTCTGGATGACCTGAGTAATGAAACCCAAAATAACTTTAAAGAGATATGTTAGATTTCAGTCATTTGAAGACTTTAAACCAGGACTGGGCCTTTAGTTCAAATACATGGTGTAGTTTAAACCAAGCAGTGGTCACTTAAGCTCTGAATTTTCACTCGGAGCTGTGTAAGACACCTGCTTGCTTAGCTTGGTGCAAATGGCTACGTGGCGGGCCTTGAATTTGACCAGTGCCCTGCTTTCGCTGTTCCTGCGGATTGTCCTCTCTTCTCACCATCTCCAACGTGCTTTGAGACTCTGCAAGCGATCTACGTGGGCCTGAGGTGGTTTCCCAGTTATCTAAACACATTCTTTTCCAGAGGAAATCTTGTGACTGGGATAATTTGCTTCAAAACATGTTTTCTGAAGTCTGCAATTTTACTTTGAAAGATGGCTGCAAACATTGTTTGGGAGACTGTCTTTCACAGTGGAGTCTTCCTCTTTACTCATAAAAAATTTCATGCCACTTAATTTTGTGATTAAAAAGTTAAATTATCTTTTTCCTCATAGTGGTTGATGGTAAGCGTATAATGTTGCTATAGTCAGTTTAATAGTTTTCATCGAGAGTAGTCGGCCGATGCCACTCAACTCTATAGTGGCAAGCATAAAACGCACTAAAACCATATGAAGTTTTCTGTAACAAATTTTGTACAAAAAAAGCAATTTGTATCAAAAAAGGCATTATTTACCTAATCATTCACGACTGAAAAAAGCCACATGAAAAATTGCCTTATTTCAAAAGGCAATCACGAAGGCTTCAAAGTATATATAATCTCATTTCTCCGCTCTCATTTTATCTGCTTTCTCTCCCTGAACTGGAGAACTGCTGTCATAACTGTATCTATTTCCTGTAGGAGCTATTAGTCAGTAGCATTACGTCTGCTTAAACGTGATCACTTTTCTCTTCTGTATGTTAGTGATATGCTATTATCACGTAATATTGCTCATCCATCAGAGGCTGCCATGTTTTCTGTGCTGATTGTAGAATAGAGGAGAGCTGAAGCATCCTCTAAAAAATAATTTCAGAGACTACAAAATATTGCAGTAACACTCTTTCTCTATGTATATTATGTTACTCACGTACGTTACAGGGCACAACCTTCTTGTGGTGTCTTTCAAGGTTACAACGTGAAATGTTTCTCTGCTTTTAATTCCAAAGCAAAAGCACTTACCATCAGTTTTGAGTGTAACTATCTCAATTCCTCTTTATTTAAATGGCAGATTCAATAAAAACTCCATCTGGCTTCCATAGGAAGCTTGCACAAGTCCTTGGAACTTGATTATTTTATTTTTTTTCGGGACACAAGGAACTGTGGCCGGGATTAGAACCTCTTCCTCCTGCAGCATACTTGCCAGATGGCAAGTTTATTGAATCTGGTTTTAACTTACTAGGGCTTAAAGGAATGAATGCAGCTCAGAGAAGTGGGTGCTACATTTCTCCTTCAAAGATCTCCTTCAAAATCAGCCTCCAAAGATTTATATGCGGAGTGTCGTTGTGACCCGGGCAGGCAGTTGCATACCTCTCATCTCTTTCAGTGCTTGGAATGGAGTTAGAGTGTGGCACAAACCACGTTACAAAATCCCAGTAACTTCAAGGTCAGCAGCACTGGGAGAATCTTGTTGCATGGCTAAATATTTTTTTTTATTATTTATTTTATTTTTACCATCTAAGTTTCTACAGTGTTGTAAACTTTTCAGTTGAAATACGAAGTAAAACATGGAAGTATGTGAGATCCACTGGTGTCACTTAAAACTATCCTTAGGTGTTGTCCTTAATATAGACGTATGCTCTGTACCAAAAGCTAACATTTTTGAAGGACAGAATTTATTTTTAGCAGCTTTTAGATTTGAATCAGGGAGAAAAAGATCTTGCTTAAATTTCGTACAGCGGCTTTTCCTAATTTCTTGAAGTGGTTTTATATTTGTGAAAAACATTTCTGGTTAATTAACGATGCAAATTCTAAATTATTTTATTAAGGAATCCTCTCCTCTTTTCAAAATACAAAGCATTGTTTTGTATTTCTGTTATGTACAGAGAAATCCAATTTTTATATTACAGGATTTTTTCCCCCTTTTTTTCTGAGAATGGAGAAGACCGCTCCTGTGAGCTCATGCCAAAGAATTTCGGAGAGTCTGCAGAATAAATGCTAACTTTTTCTTTCAAATGCTGAGCCGTCAGGATGCGGACCTCTGCGGAGGTGTGGTTGCATGCAATGTTTCAGACGGTCAAGTGGTGATGTCTGGCATAATTATTCATGTGCTTTGTTGAACACAACTGTGTAAATAATACTAGCATGCAGTGTGGGCCCAGATTTGTAGAGCAGAGCATATAAAGATTAACACATGGAAATAAATAATTACAACTCAAAAATACTCCTTTTTCCTTTTTCCAGTTTCACACTTTACGCATCTGTACTGTTTATATATACTCTATTTTCTATGTGCTCCTTTTACGGGAGGTGATTTAATGTCTCTGCTGTGGTGCCGGTTCTTGCACAACGTGATGTGTTTGTGATGCTGAGCACCCAGCATCACTCCCGTTAGAACTGTTCACCCCCGTCTTGGAAATAAGGAAATAAGGAAATATTTCTCTGTCCTCTAGCTAATGTTGTATAAGCCTCATTTGTATACATCGGTGGGTTAAAAGTCATTTTTTGGTCTCGAGCAGTGAATTCTCAGTCTTGAATTTTTCGTAAGGAAGTTTTTATAATTCTAGAATCAAGATTTTATAGAAAATACCTCAAGGAAATCTATTTCCTTGCACTGAGACTGGGCTTGCTCTTTGGATATCACCTTACTCCTCTTGTTAACGAAGCAGTTTGTTAGGACTTCTAGTGGTGCATATTCACCAGGTTTTCCTCCACTTCAAAAAAGACAGACAAAGCAGCTGGAAAAATATTTGGAATTTATTACCAATGTTGAGCAATCCAGCAAACAAAAAATTTTCTTCCAGACAGGGGACGTCAGGAGTTAATGCTTTTCTAAAACTCTCAGAAAGATTATTGTTGGCTTCCCTTTGAATTAATTACTTTGGAGCAAATTCACCTACCATATTACTTTACCACTTTATTCATATATTGCAAAATATATGTAGAAAAAATAACGGGCCTCTGTAAATCTCATGGATGTAATTGCAGCCAGGGGTACTGATGATGTCATGAATCATTGCAAGGTACAGTGGTTTCTGTGGTATTTCCAAACGAAATTAGAGGTCTCTTGTTTACAGTTTGTTTGCGGTCCTCTCCATTCAGTAGAACAGTGTATGGATCCAATAATAATAAAAAAATACGCGCTATAGAGCGATGCTATTTTGAAGATGTTTTGGCATTACATCCCTAATTTTACTGCTGTATTACCGTCGTTTCCAGTTGTATCTGGCTTTATTTAAGCCAAGATAGTCCTGTATTAGTAACATATGAAATTGGTATTATTTTCATTTGTTCAGCAGATGTGTGAGCCTTTTCCATTTGATAAGCCTTACTCCTTATCAAATCAGACGAAATGATGCAAAATTCTGCAATATGCAAGCATTCTTTTGTGTGGGAGCAAGTACTGCCTGTCAGTGCCGGTGAAGTGCAAGAGTGACAGTTCCAGTATTTCAGTGCGCACGAGTGCAGGGAGCATCGCTTTGTGCCTGCCTTCCTTATCAAGCATTCCACTGCCATCGCGTTTGCAAGCGGTAAAACTGGAAGGGAAGCGTCGGGAAGGGGTAGAGAGGCCATTGCAAAGTGACCTGGTGAGATGAGATCAGCCGAAGAAACAGGCATCGAGGGGCAGCTGAGCCCTACAACGTGTAAATGTCTGCAGTGTCAGAGGGGGAAATGGCGGAGAAGAACAATGGGTCGGTCACAGCCGTTGCGTTGAAAATAAATGTATATCCCCCTCCCCACCTCGGGCAAGCCAGCTCTCAGCTTTCCCATCTGTTGTATTTAAAAGAATTATAAGACTTTCACATCAATTTTATTTAAACAGCACCCATTTTCTCTACCAGAAGTATCATGCTGGCCTGTTTAGAAAGGGAGGGAGCCACAAAAGGACTCCTGTGTAAAAGAAGTTTTATGTAATCCAAGGGAAAGTGTGCAAGCCATTAATACATTTCTGTGTTTTCTCTCAACAGCGAGTGTGTTTAGGCCTTTAAAGTGTGTGATTTCATCAAAGGTTTTTTCCTTCTTTGAATATCATTCGTGAGATAACGGAATTACAGCTGAGAGCTCCAGATAGGAACTTAAGTAAAGTTTGGCAAGTAGAGCTTCATTAAGTGTTCTGCTTCAACTGGGCCGTGTTTATAGCAAAGCAGTTTTGCTTTCAAAAAGCAGATGATTTTGTGACTTGAACATAAACTGTAAGCCAAATTTTTGGTGGCTATGTCCCTGGCTTGAGTGCAGTAAAACTATATTTATTTACACCAGATGAGAATCTGCCTTTTCCACATCTTTTTTCATGCTTTAATTCTTGGAGACTGAAGCCTTCGGTTCTTTGGAAATGCATCTTTCCTGCTTGTGGCTGGGTTAGAGTTAATTTTCTTCCTGATAGCTGGTGCAGTGCTGCATTTTGGATTTAGTATGAGAATAATGTTGATAACAGGCTGATACTAAGTAGTTGTAGTGCTTACACTCCGTCAAGGACCGTTGGGCTGCGCACGCTCTGCCAGCGGCGGGGTGCCCCCGGAGCCGGGATGGGGGCACAGCTGGGACAGCTGGCCCAGGCTGGCCCAAGGGACACTCCCGACCGTGGGCCGTCGTGCCCAGTACATAAACTGGAGTTGGCTGGGGGGTGGGAATCGCTGCTCGGGGACGGGCTATCAATCCCGGGTGGTGAGCAGTTGTTGGGTTGTGCAGCACTTGCTTTTGTAGATTCCTTTGTCAGTATTACTTATTTTTTTTCCTCTTCCTTTGCTGTCCTATTAAACCGTTTTTACCTCAACCCACGAGTCTTTTTGATTCTCTCCCCCATCCCACCCTGTGGGTGTCCTATTAAACCGTTTTTACCTCAACCCATGAGTCTTTTTGATTCTCTCCCCCACCCCACCCTGTGGGGGGGAGTGAGCAAGCAGCTGCATGGTGCTTAGTTGCTGGCTGGTGCTAAACCATGACAGCATCTCTCAAGAAAATGCTGGTGCAAAATCATTTAACTGGGAGCACGTCTCCTCTTGTGTGCCTTCCTTTGCAGCTGCCTTTGGTCTCTACTTCCCCAGGAAAGAGTACTCAGAGAATGTCTACATAGATCAGCCAGCAGGTACGCCGCTCCTGCGCATCCATGCCTTGAGGGATTCACACGGGGAAGTGGCCCACTTTCATCTGTGCCAGAACCTCATCATTTCTCGAGCGAGATCCCATGAAAATCACTGGTTTCAAATCAGAGAAAAAACAGGACTTCTCTACCTCAGCAAAAGCCTGGATAGAGAAGACTTTAACATGCTGTGTAAGTATAAGATGGCTAACATTTCTTCTTGAAGTATCTGCTGTTAAAGTAAAGTACATTAAGATCATGAGGTTTATCCATCAGCATATGACCATCAAATTTGGAAAAAACACATCTGCCCTTTTAAAACGAGGAACCAGACCCAATGAAGCCCACAGCAATTGCAGGGAACAATAAGCCAAGGCAAACACTGACCTGGGACCGATCCAGTTGCTCACACTGTGGACTCCAATGCAGTGGGAAAGTTGCATTACTTGAAATATTTTTTTCTGCATTTCACAGCTGTATAAGTCACAGCTTTACATTGATATTTGCAGTTTGTTCATCTGCTGATGCAAGTTAAACCAATTGCACTGTGCTAATGCTGGGCGCGTAGTGCCCAGACCAATGCAGTTAGATTAGTTTGAACTTTTATATAAACAGTCCCTGAACACTGGTCACATGGATTGACAAAGTACATTTGTGTGTAACACGAAACAGCTCTTGGAAGAAATGGTTAAGTGTGCCTCTTTTCCTTCTCTTGAGATTTGGCTTTGTTAGAGAAGCTTACTATGGAACTACAGAAATTAATTTTCTCAGTTTTTCCCCTTTTATGCTCTAGCAGTAAATTGGTTTTGGTGATTTTGATCTATGAGGAAATTAGGTATCATTAGATGGTGGAGGAGGAAATGGGTGAGGAGTTAATGGCATACCACTGTGATCAGTTGCAGAAATTCTGCTGTTGGAGGGTCTGTAGTAACTGTCTTGAGTTTGTAAGAGCCGTATATCAACACTACCCTTTGACTTGGGTGCCTTGATGTTTAAATGTTCAACTTCAGATGCTTACTGCTTTATTTTTTAAGTGCTAAATCCTCGATATCTCACCCATTTTTGCTGCATTTTGGTAGTCTGTGTTCATGAATATCAGATAGCTATTCTTCCTTTGTTCAGTTACGAATAGCTATCCAGAACTTGAGAGTTGGTTTGTTCATATGGATCAAAGTGACCTGGAACATCTTTTCAAGTGAATCAGATCTATTACAGAGATGCTATCATTCTGTCTGTAGTCAAACCAAGGCAATCAAAATAATTAAGGCTTGAGGGTGTATTAGCAGATGCCACAGGTTGATTTTAACTTCTATGTTACTTTTTGACCAACTCTTTATATTTTGAAACAATGAAGCAATTTGTCCTCTAAATATAAATAATTTGGCCTATATCTTCCACTGGTATAAACTCTCAGAATGCTGTAACTTACAGGACAGTTAGTAGTTGTTGTGAGTCTGTCCTGAATATTTGTTGCTGTTTTGCTGCCATCCCACTCTGCTCTAGTCCCTCCAAAAAACCGTCCTGTTAAAAGCTGATTACTGATAGTAACCTGTTTTATGTCAGTGTCTTACAGACAGAACATTGATATAGTTCTGTGAGGTTCTACAAGGTAAGGTTGGTGGTAACACCTATAGTTTTTTGGCTTATTGGGGGTATTAAGATTATATGTGGTTGTTTTGTGGAATAATGGACTAGAGCACAAAATGGGTAAAAGAGATGTTGGCTTGTCTTCTATAAAATATTTCTTCTGGTGTGTTTTTTTTTCTCTGAAGCTGTAGGAAACTGGATGCCCTTATCAAAGGTGATGCTCTATGTCTTCCTTTCATCCCACCCTTTCCAAGAGAAGGAATGCGACTCTGCTATGCGCACCACGGTTTTCCTCTCCTTGATCAATGCTACTGCACCAGCTTGCAGTTCCCTGACAGCAAGGCAGCTTTGCTTCACAGAAATGGATCTCTCCTTTCACATCAAGGAGAATAAACCACCTGGCACATTTCATCAGCTCCAGCTACCCTCAGTTCACCATCTGTGTCAGAATCTCAGCATTTCCTATAAACTGCTGGCAGGTAAAACTGGAACTGAATCACTTGCATACCAGCCATAAACAGCTGAGCTGTTAAGATCTCTCGTGTAGTAGATCTTCTAGACTGATCCTGTAAAGGAAATTCTCTTGCAAACGTGACCTAAGCCTGAGGGTTTTGCCTCTGAGATATACAGAGGGGATGGGAGGGAGGACTATCTCCTTCCCTAAGGAAAAGATTGGCTTTAGAAGTTTGCACCTGCTAAGAGCAGATTGGGAATATCCTGAGCTTTAAATTGTGCTTCTTCTAGACTGTAGGATCTTCCCATCAATTCCATGTTTTCTGTCTACCCTAACAGAGTCCCACAACTGTTTCACTTCTGAGTCTGCCTTTTATGGTGCAGTTGTGATGTCCAAATGGATTTACTTGATTGCAAAAGAGTATTAAAGAAAAAAAAAAAAGTGTGAGCCCTATAATGGGAGGTGATTGTCCCTGTTTATACTGTGGCTGTGTTTTTCAGCTGAAGGTATGCCCTTTCGGTACAATGAGAACACTACTGGTGTGAGCGTGACGCAGCGCCTAGATCGAGAAGAGAGAGAGAGATATGAGCTCATTGCCAAATGTACTGTGAGAGAGGGCTTCAGGGAAATGCAGGTCGGGGTGCCCTTCCTGGTGAACGTGTTAGATGAAGATGACTCTCCTCCCTTCCTTCCCAATGGCACTGATACTGCAGATGCTGTCGTGGAGTTCAACAGGAAGGAGGTAATGTTCTCCTTTATCTACTCCCTGAAGTAGGAGCACAGCGGTGGGAGGCACAATGACTGGGAAACACCATGCTCTGGGTAATGGGTCTCAGCATCAAGCACCTGACCACACGGTGCTCTTTAGAGCTATGACTGTAAAATGCTGAGTGTGTAGAATTCAGACCCCAAATTACAAGAGTTTGGGTCAGGAATTAAACAGCGTAAGGAAATGTGAGTGTTTCCTGAGGTCAGGATGGACCATTGCTGAGACTGTGGTCAGGATCACTGTAACTCCCCGTACTGAGCTCTACTCTGTATTTGTTACAGGGTTGCTTCCCACAGGTGACTAAAATGGAGTGTTTGTAGAGCAAGTGTATGTGTGTATCCTTCCCATATATGCAAATCTATATAAGATACCAGAACTACATTCAGAACATTTATTAGGATGCTGTACAGAAAGTTAGGAGAAGCGGTTGTCTTCTGCAGACAAATATTGCACCTGCAAAGGAGTTGAAGTTTCTAGTATCAGGCTGTTAGAGGAGAGCTCCAGGATCTTGTTTTAATGCTGCCCTCACGCTTTTCCCTTGCCATGCCAAGGTTATCTTTCAAGAGGTCTGAACCCCTGGGTGTGTTTGTGTGTGCCCCCTGCACACGTACAGCCCTTGCTTCCGTAGAGAGGTATACAGGTGGGCTCTTTGGTTCTTCTCACCGGAGCAACAACTCTTTATAAGTCAGTGGTATTGAGAAGACAGTTCTGGAGCCTAAATGATGCAGTTTTCATGAGATGACTTCTGTTTCATAACAACAACATCTTTTTTTTTTTTGTGGTCAAATTCCCTTCGAAGTATATTTTGCTCGTATTTGTGTCTGGAAGGGAAAAGAATGATTTCAGGAGTTTGCTGCCACCTCCCGACTAGAACATATGTAGGCAAGACACCTATGAACACATCACATTTGCCTGGGCATAAATTCCTTTTTACTTCTGAAAATTTTTAGATTTGGGAGTTTTCATTTAGCTCTGAATAATAGAAGGTGAAGGTCTTATAGAACTGTTTTATGAAGTAAAATATTCTCTTTGAAATTACATGCTTGCAAAGTGTTCAGGACGTAGTGAATTCCACTGGCATTTTTCAGTGGGGAAAAAAAAAAAGCATTATATTGGGAAGTCAATCTTTTGTAGTAACTAAACGAATTTGAAACAACATAATTGCTAATAAATTCTTAGTCTTCAAGTGTCCAGATAGGGAACAGCAATCTAGTAGACTAAGCAGAAGACAGACAACCCAGGCTACTTCTGTCATTTGGGTAATGAGTTTGACCTGTCTGAATGTATTCCAGGTCTTTTAAGTGCATATATTACTCACCTGCTTTTTTTAGTAGTATTGTAGAAAAACATTGAGTTTAAAAAATGAAAAAATCAAGAGCTGTGCATGTGCGCTCATTTCCTACCCTGAAAGTTTAGCGCTGTATTTAGACATAGACTTGAATGATTATATGACAAGTTCTTTTTCACTTCATCTTTTGTGCTTCTAACTCAGATCCAAATAGGTGTGAAATAGTGGTAACCTGAAGTTTAAAATGAATTTGAATGAAAGTGAGCTTGAGTAAAACTTGTAAGGTTTTATTTGACCAATATTTCAATCTCCCAAACACATATCAGAGGAAGAAAGCTTCAGCTCATTCAGCAATGTCATTTATTATTTCCTTCTAGGGAACTGTCCTTGCAACGCTAACTGTATATGATGCAGACACCACACCTATTTATCCACTTGAAAGCAGCAGAAAGAAATACACAGGAACCATCATTACTGATGATCCCTGGATAAGTGAAACATTTCGCGTAGAGCACATCTTCGATGAAATCCACTTCAGCCCAAATGGCAGCCAAGTGAGGGGAACTCAACATGAGTACAGTAAGGTCTCTTTCTTCAAATAAAGGAGAAGTTGCTTGTTAATAAATACCAATTAGCTCTTGAACTTTTCCAAGCATTTTGTAAGTATTGAGACAAAGAAAGCTGAGAAGTTGCAAGTTAAGCAAACGCTGAGTTTTAAACATGTGCTGAAAAAATGGAGTTTGTGCATCTCTGGGATAGGGAGAATACAGGATGATGTTGTGTATACTGAGAAGCAAGAGGTTCTGATTATAGGCTTCTCAGCGTGGTAGGTGGAAAGGAAGAAGACCTCTCCAAACATCTTGAATAGCACAGAGCATAACTCCATAGGAGCATATTTTCATATTTAACTCACCTTCTGTTTCCTGTTACATGTAATTTTGATATGTACAATTTTGTTGGGATTGAAGTATCAATATACACATTTGCAGATAATGTGGGTCGGTAATGGGCTCATCTTTTCCTTTGCAGAACTGGTACTGAATAAAAGTATTTCAGTCACAGAGCATCGTTCCTTCCAGTTGGACGTTTTGGTGAATGACACAGAATTTCATGGTCCAGAAAGATCAGTGATGCTTCATTTCAATGTCTCCATCCTCCCTGTCAGCATTCAGTTTCCAAACATGACTTACCAGTTCACAGTGAACAGAAATGCTGAACGCTTTGCACAAGTAAGAACTGCGTTAATTTATACTTTCACTCTGTTAGAGACAGAGCTTAATAAATAGATCACTGGGCGAGATGCATTAAAGCATTAGTTTTACCAGTTTTAAGTAGAATCAATGAAAAATGTGATATCAGTATGGTTGTTGCTGGATGCAGTGGGTAGCAGGTAGCCTGAACACTAGCTCTCCTTGCATAACAACAGCGGGGGGGGGCGGGGGGCGGGGGGCACACATTGGAAGTATTAATAGTGAGAAATAACGTGTGTTATAGGCAGGAGGACTTGCAACCATGAGTGGCTGAAGCATAAATAACTGGGAAAAAAATCAAGGGCAAAAAAAGAAATTTGTTCCAGCTGTTGGAGTCCCAGCTCTACCTACTTCAGTATGTTAATGGCTTTTCTCTAGATAATGGCTAGTTGGTAATTAATGTGTTTCCTAATTTAACCCTTATTTTAGCTTAATCACCACCATTGCCATTAATAATGACTTCCAGAAACACTTTCTAACACGTTGACATTAATCAGGTAAAAATTACAATGTAATTCCTATGGAACATGTACATTAAAAAGGAACTAGTTCAATATAATTGATGTTATGAAAGTGAATATTAAAAACATCAGTGATGAGCCATTTTGGG
This sequence comes from Phaethon lepturus, assembly GCF_000687285.1. NCBI lineage: Eukaryota > Metazoa > Chordata > Aves > Phaethontiformes > Phaethontidae > Phaethon > Phaethon lepturus. The sequence goes on along the minus strand of NW_010539682.1, from coordinate 16,033 downwards.
AGAGCTGCTGGGAAGTATATCTCGTAACTAAGTAAAGCTATAAAACTGCTGCTGTATTTGTAGCAGAGAAGAGGACTGAGACTAAAATATGATCATCCCTCTTGCAGAGAAAACAGATTCCTTAGATGACTTCTAAGGAAGAATTCAGTGTCATTAATCATTAAGCCTCTGGCTAATTGTAAAAAGAAAGAAAAATATATAAGATATATTGTGTGTTCTTATATTTAATCTAATGACATGCACTGTGGCTTGATAGCTCATCAGAGTATAGAGCAGGCCTTACATGAGCAATAAAAATGCTGCTGCTTTGTCAGGGGACTTCTTATCCAGAGTCTGCACTGAATATCCTAAATAAGAGAAAGATACCAAGTGTGCTCACGTAGCGGGCTCCCCACAAAAAGCTACTTTTTAATGACATTTTGCGATGACTTGTGGCTGCAAGTTTTAAATTTGCAGTCTATTGGATTTTTAAATTTGCAGTCTATTGGACACTTCAGAGCATATTCTGTGCTTTTTGTGCAGATCACAGTATTTTTTATGTTAGGTTTGGGTTTTTTTGTAGCGCCAGATTGTGAAAGCTTTATTCTCAGCAGTGTAAAAAAAACCCTCTTGCCTAGAGATAGCGTGAAACCAGTGGGTTTCCCCCTAAAAGAAATAATAGCATAGGTGTCTAAGATACTCATAGTCTAGCTCTTAGCATCTAGAAATGGGCCCCAAATGTATGTATGTCACAATGTGACTGTAACTGTAAAAAGTATGGAAACTCATCATGTTAGGTATGTATGAATATAGATTAATTGATTTTTTTTGTGTGTGTGTGTATATATATGTATATAGATTTTATATATAGGTGTATGCATACAATAATATTATGACTGAATGAATTCCAAATTAAATTTGGTTAAGCCATGTTTATCTGTGCAAGTTTATCTGTGCATATCCTAGATTGCTTGAGCACATTTGTTTGAAGTTTGGCATTATATATTTTTCTAGATCCAGAACGCAAAACAAAACAAAAAAAAAACCCAACAAACGAAACAACCCAAGTAACTTTTAAAGCTGCTGGTTTTGCATGTTGTCAGCACAGTCAGACACCTGAAAGGGAATTTTAGGGTTCCTGGAAACAACGGCGCGTCCCACTAACCGTGCAGTTTCACTGGGTGGCAGTAGTAGCAGGGAAAACTGTTTCTGGCAAGAAGAATTCCCAGTCTGTGGGAAGAGATCTTTCTTTGTGCTGCCTAAACACAAATTCACCAAGAGATTTTGTTCTGATTCTCGGCCAACGAAGTGCAAAACTCATCCTGGCTCTGGAGATGGTGTTCTCGATCAGTTAAAGTGTCATCCACTTACTTCCGAGACTGGGTTTGAATTCACAGCGTGCTCTCTGCTTGGAGCTCAAGTCGATGTAAGCAGCTTAGTCCCCAGCACTTCACACTGTTAAAGTCACTTGCATAATTAGCCGTGATGTGCCAGAGCAGGGAGGAAAAGTACTGGGCCAAATCAATATGAAGGCTGAACTGTCTCTTGCCCTAAGGAAAACGCAAGAGCGTGAAGAAATGATTAACTGCTGGGCTGATGCCATTTGTCTGTTTGAGCAGCTAAATGAATTGAATAACAAAAGCATGGCCTGACGGTACAGGCTTGCCCAGTGGCATTTAACTTATCAAAGGACTTAAAGCTCTATTGACATTTACTGAGTCAAATGATGAATAACATGGGCCGAGATTTTTAGAGAGCTTATATGTCCAAATGTCCCTGGAATTCAGTGAAGAGGAACATTATCATTATCCAGACTTTATTAAACTCTGGAGCACAAAAGATGGATTTTTCTGTTCCCATTTCTGATAATGGTATTTCTGTGTTAACTGTTGAGAGTTTTGAAAAATGCAGCATTGTAGGTTCCTCCCCTGTATGTTGATGTTAATCCTGATTACCAGGCTATTTTTCACCCTCCTCATGAAAAAGAGGAACTGCCTCCTTCTGTCTCCTTCCCTTGGGGCTGTGCTCTGCGGCGTCTGAGAACTGCGCTGCCTCCAGAACCTGTGGTGCAGGACAAAGTTACAAGTTTGGGCTTTCCCTAGTGGAATCACACAAAAAGAGAAAGCCTGTCTGTCTTGTAGAAATTTCTTGAGGGGGACATTTTTAGCTTCTCCTCAGATTATACAGAGAAAGCGAAACTGGCCCACGGGTTACTGTAAGCATAATCTGCTCGTCAGGGACCCTGAATTTATGGGGTCTTCTCCATCCCCTTTGGAGGAAATTTCTATTGATCAAAAACGTGCCTGGAAAAAGCCGTTATGACAGAGTAGGCAGAAAGGACAGTTTAATCTAGTCTATATAAAGGTTAATGCCATGGAACATCATTATGTTCTACTGCATCAAACAACATCTGAGCAGTTGCAAAACACTACCCGTTGCAATGCAGCACCAAAGCTAAGATGACGTGGTTCTGGAAGGGACCTGTCTAGACCTTGTGTCTAGACAGGGTTTATGAACAGGGGAAGTCTTGTCTTTAGTACTTTTTCTTTCTGCCAGTCAAAGCATGCTGTGGAGAGGAGATGGCATGGAAGAAATGGCCTAGCTTCTGATTGCTTTAATGGTCTTTGTATGTTATCCTGCCACCAAAAAACGCACCAAAAAACCCAGCAAATGGTGCCAAGTGACCAGTCAGTGATGTGAATGGGAGTAAGTTAGATGAAGTGGGACTATCCTATGACAAAGTAAGCTTCTAGGACAGCAAAAGCTTCCTCTCCGATTTTAAATAGTTCAGGTTCATAGGAAGAGGTCTTAGTACAAAAAAAAAAAAATTTTTTTTAACATTCTTTAATAAGAATGCTAAACCCAAGGTGTACAGATATGCTTTTAGCAGCAGTGGTGTTACTTGAAAACACATCTCTACTGCAGCATTTGAAAAGAATCCATCACCAAGTTCCCTTAAATAACACCCCACCCTTCACATTGTGGTTTTCCCTGCAAGGAAAACCAATACCTCAGGACCTGATCCGACTCCCACTCTTGTAAATGGAAAAACCAAAGGGAGCTTTGGATCCGTTCCTATAGGAGCTGGACATGAGACAGGGCTTTACATTCCTGTGCTTCTTAAATAAATTGTTTCAGACTGAAGAGTGCTCTAGCATAGATATTCTGGCACGCACAAGTTCAAATGTGGGAAACCAATATATTTTCATTTTTAGATAAAAATGTGTTAAAAATTGCAAATGGGAAACAATGAGGTTCTTATTCCTTTTAAGGCTTTCAGAGAACTCTGCTGGCCAGAAACTTTATGACTGCAACATTATGAAAATTATGCATTAGCAATTTCTATTTCTAACATACTTGAAAAGAGCCTCAGCTTTGTTCACACTGAGCTGGTTGCTTTCTCAAGCAAAACCAAAGTTTTTCTCACTGAACAGCCTGGGACAGAGCAGGGGCTGAACTCAGACTTTCCCAAATCACAGAGTCTTGCTCTCACTGAACACTGCTGACTGTCGGCAGTGGGCACCAAGTGTCACCGAGTCTCGGTCTGAAAGGTCAAGGCTTTTTGCATTTCCACTGTTAGGCTGAAGACAATGGTAATGCTTTACCTCTCATTTTTACTGAGAATCAGTGACATTTGAGGCATTCATGTACTGCATTGGTAGTAAAATATCAAATCTGTAAACCCAAGATAAATGCTGAACTCTGCAAGGTGCAATATGCTCCTTTTTCTTTCAGATATTTTTGGGAAGCACGGAGTATTTTTAATGTATAGTTTTGTTTCTGTGATCTGTGATCTATTTGTTGGTGTTTGAGCCTAGATAGGAAAAATCTGCATCGAAAACTGTATGAAATTCCGTGGTGTGAACATCACCTACAAGTTACTGTCCCCCAACGTAAGCTGCTATCCTGTCAGCATACTTCAAGGCCGAGAAGACAAATATGGAAGCCTTTATGTGAATGATTCCTCTGTGCTACGCAGACCTGAATGCAAGGAAATACAATACACTATTCAAGCTACAGACAAGCAGAGCAGGAAACATACCAAAACCCTCCTCACTGTTGTATTGGAAGGAACTCGTAAGTACACGAGTCAATTAGAACTATTTACAATTTACAAGCGTTACGGGTGTTAGATGATGCATTAGTAGGGTGATCTATAAACTGACGGCATTAACAATGAAAATGAGCCTGAACTACAAGATACGGATCGCAAAGTTTGCGTTTTGAGTTTTGATTCAGTCCTGCCTGTAGCAGGTATTTGCTTGAACTGATGCACAGGAAGGTGGTGTATTATACGCAATTCCTAATGATTGTGATATTTGATTTAGAAGAATCTTTTGTGTGTGTCTTTATGACCTTTACTTTGTATTTCACATATTCCTATGGAAGGAAAAAATATATATGTGCATGCATATAGATAGAAAACCACAAATCTCTGGCCTAAGTATATTCATTCAATCATCTTTCTCCCTACTTCTCTCTCCAATTTTTACTTTTTATAAAAATCATTTTCTTTAACGTGCATGTAGCAACTGCATTGACTTCATTTTACTGAAGAAATATTCAACAACATCCACAACAGAGGGAGATTACACTGGAAACGTAATCATTTCTCTCCAAACCATATTGCCCTTTGTGCATAACCTTACAATTCTACCTGACAGTTGCCTCCGTTCCCTTGTACTATATCACAACTCCTATGCTAAGAGCAAATGAGTTGAGGAGGAAGAAACAAAAGCTTGCAGTGGACTTTTCTTTTTGCAAGGGCCTTGTGCTGTCTGAAATCGCACATTTCCAGCTCTTGCTCTGTGGCCTATTACTGCATTAGCCCAAGTACTAAGTGTTTTCCCTTAATTACAAGGTTTTGTATGAAGTACTTACAGTCCCTATTTTTCTGTTCTGTCAGTATGTTTGCATATTTCTACGGCTCTAGGCATTGATAGTGGGCTATCAAGCAAAGATAACTATGCCATCATGTTTATCTTACAGTTCACAGAAAAGAAACATCTGGACTTTTCTTTAATTGTTATTTAAGTTTACTGATAGTTGCATCAGTCAGTGTTCCATCCTTCTTCCCTTTCTTCAGCTTTCTTTCCTTCCTATCTACCCCTAAGAACGGAGTTTTCCTTCTGATTTGAGCTGACTTGCTCAAATTTATCTTGTATTTATCTCCTTTGTCCTGAACTGACACCAAACACTTTTCCCAACAGTTTTAAAAAAAGAGGAGGACTGCCCTGACTCTTGTGCTGTGAGTAAGCACCATGCTGAATGTGAAGAGTGTGGTGGCCTGGGAGTGCTAACAGGAAGATGCCAGTGGAGACAGGGGAGTGGAAAAGGTATGTTTCTGTTGAGTGAAATCAAGCTTCTGTTTAGTCATAATTGTGCATTTGTTTTCCATAGATAGAAACTGATTTATTCCGGCTGGACAGCATTGTATTGTAAACTACACAGCAGCTGTGGCTAAAAAAATTAATCATAATACCCAAATAAAACATCCACTAGGAAGGAAAATGCTGTTAAGTTGGAATGGTCGTTCTTGATCTTGTCTCTGGTAATGCTGAACACGACACGTAACATGCAAGGTACTGAATTGGTTTTGCACCACTGTCACCAGAACAGGTGATTTCTGGCTTGCAAGATAACCTCTGTGGTCACGAATTGAGTTTGGAACACAGCAATGAGCCTCTGAGCAGGCATGCCCTAGCAGACAGTTAGTGAGCACGGCAGCAGTGTCTGTTGTCTCTGTTTTCTGTGGTCTGCAGCAGACATGTGACGGGTGACTCTTGACTCTTCCAGAACAATGCTTCTGTGTTGATGCTTTATCCCTTCAAACTACATGACTATCACAAATTCTCTTCGACTACTTGTAACTTCATATTCAAATACGTGTGAAATAGTGTAGAGACATCCTTAGTTGCGAAAGCCACTCTTCAGACTCAAAATGGTTAACTAGCTCTTTTTCAAGTAGTACTCACTGTAACTGCAAGTGACACACCCAAAGGACTGTCAAAGGCACAAAGCAGAAAACATAGTGAAACATATACTCCTTCCAGTTGCTTTTAGCTGTTATCCTGTCTGTAGTTCAGCAGATGGTATTTATAGATATTCATAAGTGTTTCCTTTAAAAAGAAAAGCGACTTGTTCTTTGGTGTGTGAACATACACTAAGATGCAATCAGCTTTCCTTCAAAGTCTCATGGTATTTGTGCAGCCGTCTGTTTCTGTGTTCACAGGGATCACCACAAACTATTCCACGTGCACCCCGAGTATCAAGACTTGTCCGGATGGCACCTGTGATGTGATTGAGAGCAAAGATCCAGCTGTGTGTCCCCAAGACTGCACAAGTACGGAAATGCTTTAGGATGGGCTTTTCTGTGTCACTGCTGATTGCTGTTCAAGTTCCATTTTCTTGATCCCAGATACCTTTACAAGTTCAACATACTTACCATCTCTGCATGGTCATACCTGCATTTGAATCATCCAAGAGAGCTAAGGTTATGGGGACTACATTTGTTCTTTTCTTAAGCCAGTCAGCCAACACCTATTGGCTGACAGTGATGGAAAGAGAAGGTTTTTCTCATTCTGCTCCCCCTCTTAATTCACAGGTAGTGTTTTTCAGTGGAGGTATTTGCTGAAAAAAGTATAGGTTTTAGGCAAGTTAATGCCCAATTTCCAAACTTTAGCACAATATGATAGAAACCATGCCTATTTGAACGCCAGCTTAAATAAGAAAGAAGAAACAAGTTTCGATTTAAAATAAGTGTGCTTACAAAGGATCATTTGGGGAGATGCACCTGGCCTTATTTGGCAGGTGACCATTAAAATGATCCAGTACCTTATATATTTGAAGATAAAAGGGAGAGATTCATATGAACAGCATTTATGAAGGAAGAATTGAAATGCATTTGTGTTTTTTCTTGAATGCATCTTTCTACATTCCACTCGTATACCCGCTCATACCTGCAAGTTCACAAATCACCCTTGAAGATACAAATATTAGAAAAACAGTGTATTGCACTTAAGCAATTTCAGTCTTCTATGAGATGATAATTTTTAAGTGGATCTTTTTATCTATTAGTATATAATTCAAGAATAAAGACATAGATGTTTCTTGAATAATTCTTCTGGCTCTGACATTGTCTACTCCAAGTTTACATTTTAAAATGGAGTCTTAGAGGAACTAGCATTTTCTTACAGGCTAGGACTTAAGTTCTTCTATAAAATGAATGAATAGAGAGGCATCTTTGTATTTCTTACATGCAAGAATGTGATTGTGTACTGTAAATTGCTTCTATCGCAAAGATAATTTTTTCATTAGAGTGCATAAAAACAATCCTTAAA
>NW_010539682.1:0-8702 GCF_000687285.1 Phaethon lepturus | reverse complement strand
AGGAATGCTTGAAATGAACGCAAGTAACTGTCTAATCATCTGAAAAGAATTCTTTATTGGTAATAACCGGAATCAGTTGTCATTCTAAAGGTGGAAATATTTGTGCCAGAGGCTGTTAATGCTGAAGTATGTAATGTGCAACATCAGATGTTTTGCTCAACAGAAGCCTGAAAGAAATACTGTCGTATTAGATAGTAGAAACAGGAAAGTAAGACAAGCTTTCAAGATGTTATGTATGCTTTTTTAATGCCTGAGATGGATAATTTTGTATATGATTTGATGCAATTCAGGACCTGGGCTGGTGCCCAAAAGCAGTGTATTTACAGAGAAATGAGTGTGTTTTGGGAGTTCAGAGGTGCAGGAGTACCATGATATCAGCTTTTACTGGCCGGGGATGTTTCTTTGGGTATGGCAGGCAATAAATAGAAAGCCCCAGATGCGTTAAGATCAAGGATATCCTTTAAGTACAGGCAGCTGCTAAAATACTTACTTTTGTAATTCATCTGTCGTTAGGATGGCTATGTGCTTGAGTCCTAAAATCGCTTTCTCACACTAACACTATGAATATTACATTCAAGGACATTCGGCTGAAACAACTGGTGTCGTGGCTGTGCCTAAGAAGCAGAGGCAGCCTAACTGCATTCTAAGCAAGAGACTTTCTTGTAGTAACTGCTTCAGGGCTGGTTGCAGTGTGTGAATCTGGCTAAAAATTTGTAAATGACTGGTATTTGTAGGTTCCTCTGAACTTTGGCTTGCTGATAACGGAAAAAAAAATACAGTGCTTAGGCTTCTACCTTGCTTTGTATGTCTTTGTTTTCAGTGGTAGTCAGACACCGTCTTTGGTTTTGTCCAACATCCAGTGTTTTTACTTTCTCAATTTCTGGAGTTTCTATATGGTGTGGGATAGGGCCACAGTTCTTCCTTTTTCCAAATGACCTAGTAGCAGGGAAAGCCTTTCTCACCGCAGAGCAATGGAAACAGCTGATCATTTAAAAACAGGAGCATGTGAAACACCACACGATTCAAAACAAGACTGATAACCCTTGTAACTTCCATACCAGCAACGCATTGGTGAAAAATACATTTTTGGGTCTCTGGAATGCATATAGGCGAAGCTCCATGTTTCCAACGTACACCTGCAGTGAAAATGTACACTGCCTTTCCCCGCTGTCTAAAAACCTTTTGCCTTCAAATCCCTCACTCTAGAACAGGCTAGATGGGACCTGCTTATCCCCTGCTTCACCCTTCTCTAGGTCCTCAAACATAGGCAGACACAGATAAATACATAGGATTTTTCTGAGGCTACTGGAAACTTTATTTCATCACCTCTTCACAACAGAGAAAGTTGGCTGGTCGGGGAATAATCCAGAATTTTTGGGAACACCAACACTTTTTCAAACAAGAGTCAGCACAGAGGACAGACTCAGCACAGTTTCTTCCAAAATGAACTAGCTGAGCTGCACACAGTTTAGTACCTGTGGTAAAAATCTATTTTGCTTAAATAATCAAGTCCCCATTTCACTTCTTCTAAAAAATGCTTGCCTTTATGTTGCCAAAAAATACCTTCTTACTCAATTCATGTTGAATCCAAAGAAATGTAAAAGAAATGGTTATTGATTCTACTATCGACTTAAATGGGATGGAGGAAAATGAGTTGCAACAGAAAGACAACTATATTGAAAAAGAACTTGTTCATCTTTTGAATCCCTTTATGGTTTAGGCAGTTTTTCTGAAAGGCAGCTAAACTTGCAGAACTTGATTGGTTTCTGTCTATACAATGCTGTTTGTGATTAAAGGCAGTTTATAGATGAAAAATGTCACAACTAATGGTCATTTTTATAATATATGCAGAAAAAAGTTATATACTTGGAAATACAGTTGCAATCACTCTGCATGAAGAACTCCTTGAAATCAAGAGTAGTTCTGTATGAGATGCTGCACTTTTCTCCTAATATTAAGTAATGCCTTTTTAGATAATGAAAGATTCATTTTTTATCACTTACACTTGGCACTTACTCTTAGTGCTTTTGCTAGACTATCCTGCGGCATTTTACAGACGTGTTTAAGTATTGTTATCTCCACTTGACAATGGAACAAATGATATCTAGAACAGTATGCTGACTTTTCCAAGGTAGGAGGAAGTTGGCATCAGCATCAGGAACGGAACTTAAGTGTGTAGACCACTGGTCTATGCCACTGGACTGTACATCATCTCATGCATAAAAAACTACATAAGGCAATGGTAGAGAGAAACTAAAATAAGTAGACTAGAGAAGATAGTTCAGGGAGAATTTTAAAATGTAAGAACACCTCATTGATACAGAACCATAATGCTTTATGTGAGGTAACTGAGTCAGGACTGCCGTGAGACGACCGTTTGAGTTAGATGTTTGGCATTAAATAATGTGATTCTATATAAGGTTTTAAGCACATACGATATTAGGAAAGTATCCCAACTATGCAATGCAAAGAGAACCATTCTATTTTTATTACAGATAAATTTTAATCCAGAATCTTCCATAATGAGAATAACTGCTAATCAAGGCTAATGTTCAAGCAGTCCAAGATCATCTCATTTCAGGATCTTGGAAATTTCAGAATTTAGAGTCTCCTGTAATTCTCGGGAATCCCACTCTTTATCACTGCACTGTGCTGCCCTGTCAAATTTCAGATGCATACTAAGACAAACCCATGGAAAACTTTGACCCTTTTTCTTTTTTTTTCCTTTAACACATACAAGAATCTTAGCTTGTGTCTGTATTTGATTAGGTGGAAACATTATTGGTGGTCATGGGAAAGGCATTGGAAATCTTGGAATTAAGTCAGGACATGGGATTTGTTACTGCTTCCCCAGACAAAACTGTTACTGTGAGAAAGATGATATCAAGGGTAAGTAAGTCTAAACCTTACCTGCTGTTCTCCTATTAATCTTTTCCTCTGTTTGTATCTACCATCTGTACATATACAATGACTTAAACTTGTGGGTATGTTAATAAGCAATATCTTTTGGTCAGAGACTGGTAATATAAAATTAATTAAGGACTGGCACCTTGACTTCTACTATGGAGCCTGAAAATCTCCAGAGGGGGGTTATTTCTATCCTTGGTTAAAGATTCTTTTCTTATCCATTACTCCATGACAAACAGGTTGGTCATCCTTTCATTTCCAGCAGCATTTGCATTTCAGTGAGACTCACCTGATATTTGCAAAGACAGCTAGGAGAACTAGAATGACGACCTTTATTACTTGCAAGTAATTCTAGTCTCCTAATCACTTCTGAAAATCTCAGCTTCAGAATGTCAGAGAGAGCCAGCACCCATTGTGTTAGGAGGAGGAGTGGATTACTGTTTTCATTGTCCTTTATTTAAACAGAAAAGCTCTACACAGTTGTTTGAAAAAGATTGATGAGGATTAAATACTGTGTAGACTTTTTTAAAAAAATAATTCTTATTATTGCTAATGATAAATATCACACAAAATATTTTAAAACTGAATTGTTTGGAATATATCTCAATTTACTCTTGAGTAAATTTTCAGTAGGCATAAGAAGAAAAAGAGGAAGTATAAAGCTTCTGGCTTTTGCTTTTTTTATTTCTAGAAAGATATTGTGCTGTTTCCACTTATTTCCAGGGTCCAGGTTGCAGATGTAGCCAAGTTAACTATGTATCTGAAGTCAGGATTATCTGATGAACAACAGCACAAGGACTCTATTCTGGATATCCCAGTTCCTTCAGGAAGCGACTCCCTAGGAGTGCTGTCTAGGGGCACACAGACTTAAAGAAACTTAAGTTTCTAAAGTAAGACACTGAAAGTGCTTCTGCAAAAGGGGAGGTAGTTAAATAGGGAGGAAAAAATGCATATTGCTTTAGAAGCAGTCGCACCATTAGGCAACATTTTCAGAAATAATAATTTTGTTAAACACAAAGGAGAGATATTCTAAATTTCCTTATAATATAAAAAGTTGAAGAGAAATATTTTTTAATATCTAACGATTGACATAATGAATTAAATTTGCATTTGAAGAAGATTTTATTTAATGGGTTGAATAGCTCTAGCACAAACTGTTTTCCACAAGCAAAACTCAGTCATGTTTCTCCACAGAGATAAGTGGTAGCAAAAGATTAAGCAGGCTGGGTTTTAAGACTGTCGGATGTAGCCTACGTCTATAAAGATAAGGCCTATGAGGTCAAGCTACCTATCCTTACATTTACACAGGTAGCTAGACAAACAGTTACCTGCTGGTGTCCAAAATAAAAAAGAATTAGTAGGTGCAGTGGGAATTAGTTATTAGGCTTTCCTCTAGGTTTTTAAATTATTTTGAGTTCTGTTTCTGTCACACACCTGTGTGTGTCATGTACTGCCAAACTGGAAGTAGGAGACAACAAGCAAAGTTCTAAGCTCTTCTTGGTCCACAGAGCAACTATGTGATGATGTGTGCAAGACAGTGATAGCAGGGGCAGTGCTGCTGTCCTTCATCATCTCCGTGCTGCTTTCATCCTATTTCATCCATCGGTACCACAAGAATTCTCCGAAGCCGCCTATTGCCTCTGCAGAAATGACGTTCCGGCGCCCAGCCCAGTCCTACCCCATCAGTTATTCTTCCACTAATGTCCGCCGACCTTCTTTAGATTCCATGGAGAACCAGGTGTCTGTAGACACCTTTAAAATACCAGTAAGTCTGACGTCATTTTGCACGCTCTTTTTCTATGTCTTTCTTTTTCCTAAAGAATGTAGTTTATGTGTGCAGAAAATGTTACAGAAATGCAATCTGTTCATAGAAATATCCAATTCAAATAACTAAAAGAGAAACCATGTGTACAGGCAGGGAACTGAAGGACTTAATGAGTAATTGGATAAATGATATATTTTTCTATTTTTGTTATGTTTTAATATAATGTATATCTGAGGCCTAATTTGAGCCAATGTTTTTTCTAAATGTAACTCTACATTTGACAGTAGTGTAGTTTTACTTTGTCCAATTAAATTCTAATAATTAGTAGGTTTGTGGTCTCTGTGGTGGTTGATAGAACCACAAGGGTAAGTTTAAAACAGAACAGGCTGTAGGCGTCAGCTGGAGTGTGAGTTTTACCCACATTTTAAGGATTTTTCTGTAGTCACACTATCATACCTTTAATTTATTTTTTTCTGTGTTGAATCACATACTATCCAGGGTGCCTGCCAGCTGGTGCGTATTCATGGACCAACATGGTAGAGAAACACTGCCACTTTATATGACATATGTGGCAACATCAAATCTATTTGGATGTTCGATATTGAGGTCTTCACAGACCTTGTGCTCCGTTTGCTTTAATTTCTTGTCTGGTCTGTACATCTGTCATCATTTTGCAACTATAAGGTTTAATAACACTAATTTCATAAGAGGAGGATTGTTGTCTCTGATGGAACTTTTAAGGGAAAGCCTTATTCCGTGAATAAACCTCCTCTATGAAGTCCAAGGTCACATATTCTTAGTTATTCTGAAAGCAAGCATTTACCCTGTATCACTTCATGTTTCATTTGTATCCGATTTCCCAGACCTGTAAATATGATCCATTATCCGTAGACTACATGTAGAGCCTCTTTTGAAGTAGGTGACGTCAAGGTAATGGAAAACCACTTTCAAAATAGCTAGAATTCAGAAGCTTTTATAGGAATACACCGATATTGATATAAAGAGCAACCAAACATTGCACACTGAAGTGTACTTATCCCTGAAGAATGGTTTCCTATTGAACAATAATGCTTTGGGTGTAGCTAGCCACGTCTTTTCTTGCTTCATCTTATAGGGTTCCTTTTCTCTCCTGCAGGAAGATCCGAAGTGGGAATTTCCTCGGAAGAACCTGGTTCTAGGCAAGACTCTTGGAGAAGGAGAATTTGGAAAGGTCGTCAAGGCAACAGCATTCCGACTCAAGGGAAGAGCTGGCTACACCACTGTGGCAGTGAAAATGCTAAAAGGTACATTCCTATCTGTGTCTGAAATTATTTGAAAACTATTTTTTGTAACCTCTGAATGGATTTTAAGAGGGACTAGCATGAAAGTAAAAGGTCAGCTGAAGTCAACCATTGTCACAGCCTCCGTTTTTTCCAGCATTCTGTTATATTCTGACAGATTTCTTAGTTTAGGAGCTGGCATCACATAGTTCCAAATAAGTAATTTTAAAAGATTCTAATTCATGATGTGCAAGGAGCCCCTGACTTAACATAGCAAATGTATTAATTTTGTTTGGCATTGATGGAAATACTGCAAGGGCTTGTTAAAGGTTCCTGATTTTTTTTTCCCTCTACCCAGTTTTCTTTGACAAAGCTTTTAAAATAAAACGTTATAATAGACATATTAAGTTACTTTTCCGAGTAATAATTCCATCTATTTTTATACTTTCTGATCTGATTATGAGGAGTTCTGACAGACTGGCTTGAATAGCCCAGTGCTGTCTCCAGGTGTCTTCATTTTTCCCTAGGACTTTAAAGCTGGGGAAAACAAAGAATGCCTAGATAATGTTGAGATCGTAATGAGACCCTGAGCTCTTGTTCCTGTCTCTGTTCAGTATTTTTTAGACCCAAATATACCTGCTTCTTTCCCATATAGAAAAAGAAATTGTACTGAAAAAAAACGCATGAAGAAATTATTTTTTTGTTTGGTCTCTGAAGTAGAAAGTCTCCAGTTATCACTGTACACTTCAGGTGGAAGCGGTTGTAATGCATGGCTATTGCCGCCTTTACTGTTATATATATATATGAGTATAGATTTTGCATATCTAATGACTGAACCTGGTTTCCAATAAGGACTTCACTAGACATGCAATGATAGTGAAGGAGGTCAGTGGAAATGCTTAAACCAGTTCCTTCAGAAGTCCCTCTATTCACCACAGCCTGAAAGATGAAATAGGTATGAAAATTGTGTCCTTCTCTACTGTCTTGTGTGCTAATTCATATGTGCATGTAGTCCCTATGTATCAGGCACCTAGGAATGTATGAGATGAAGAGGGGAAATAACCTTCAGAAAGGCTTACGGATGCAAGAAGATTCCTTTTGCTGGGTTGCTAGCTCTAGCTGAATGACCTCAACCACTCGCTGCTGCTTATAAGTAAAAACGTGTAATTGTAAGAAAATGTTATACTAATTACCATTTCTATTATATGTCAAGTTGTTTTTAAAACAAAACAAAAAAACACATCAACTGCTGCTTGAGAGCAAAGATGCTGCATATCATCATTTTACTAAAGAAATAAATGCATTATGAAGTGCATGCCTCTTGCATTGCAAGAGGTTCAGTGGGAAATGGGTCATATGGAGGAAATCTAGGAACTCAAGTCTTTTCGGAAGTGAAGACTAGTTAACCATTCCTTCTAATACTCAAGAGATGACCTGTGTATCATCATCAATAGAATAGTCTTAGTAATCGCTTAATTTCATATTTATTTTGTGCACTTAGTGTCACTGATTTTCTAGCACATTTTCATCAATAGCATGCAACAGAGTTAAGGTTCCAAGACTTAGTGGTAAAAATATTGCTTTTCCTTGCAGATAATTTCACATTCAGCTTTCCCTAGCTGTCGTGAAGGAAAGAATTTACAGATTGATAATGTGAAGGAGTAACCCTTTATTTTAAGCACCTTATTTTAATAAATTGATATGACATTTACAGTAATACTTCAGACTCTAATGAATCCCTTTGTAATGTAAATTACGTTGCAGATAGTCACCTGAAATTCTACTTTCTGACTCAACTGTGGAAAACATCTGTCATTCTGCAAATATTTATTTGTTGTTACCAGTTTAACTTTACTGTTAATGCATGACAGCTCAAGTATAAGTAACATTGCGTTAGTCCACAGTGGTCTTCATAATGCTGTC
Source organism: Phaethon lepturus (assembly GCF_000687285.1). NCBI lineage: Eukaryota > Metazoa > Chordata > Aves > Phaethontiformes > Phaethontidae > Phaethon > Phaethon lepturus. Next base: position 848 of record NW_010539682.1, on the reverse strand, counting down.
AGGAAGTATAAAGGACAGTTACTTTGGATGAGGCAAACATCACCCATTCTTTCCCTGTAACAGATGCAAAGAGGGTAATTTGTCCAAGTATGAGGGACTCTGCACTGGCTGTCTCTAAAAGGGAGCGGTAGGTATACCAGTATGTTAATGGAGGCCTCCTGCTTATGGCTGAAAAGCTACCTCCTGCCTGAGCTGTGTAGCTGGGCACGATCTGTGGTTAAGAACAGACCAGGGTAGGACTCTCCCTACTTTGTCCAACTTGGCGTTATGTACTGGGCAGGGAACAAGGAGCAGTAAGGAAGTAGCTGAGCCAAAACATTCTTGCAGCTATGGATGGAGGTTTAAAGGAACAGAGGATAATTTTTTCATCCCGCTATTACCACTTTTCTCATATGAATTAAATCTGACCTCCTGCATGATACAAATGCCCCCGTTACAATAAAATTAAAGGGGAAAACACCAACCAATACATAAACAGACATTATTTGCAATTTGTAAAAACAAAGGGCATAAAGCTTCAGAGACAATTGTTTCCATTTGTGCACCATCAAAGTTAGTTTTTCCAGCAGACAAACTGGCATGGTACATGGGGAACTTTGTTCTGTTCTTGCACATGCTACACAGTTCCACACCTAGAAGAAAAGGACTTTCTCACAGGCATTAAGTTGATATTGTTCATTTTTGTTTTACATAAATGCGTATTTTTTTGTAGTCCCTACCAGTAGTGAGAGACCACCCTATATTGCACTCCTAGAGGTAGAAGACGCTGAAGTCTGACTGGAGGTTCAGACTATGTGATAATATATGGCCGATACAAACAAATAAAATACAAACAAAGAAATTTTTCC
>NW_010539681.1:143805-158511 GCF_000687285.1 Phaethon lepturus | reverse complement strand
ATATTTATATATAATATAAATTGCCCATACAGGGACATTCAAAAGTACAAAGAACAACTTCCACTACGCATCTTTGGGAAACAGCAGACTCCCGTAGACACCTTTGAAAAACTCAGCCCAGGTTCAGGGAAGGTCCATGAAAAATGTTTAACAAGATTGCATTTCAGAACAAACCTTCAGTGCAGAGCACCACAGCAACATCCATGGCCTGTTAAGTGTGAAGATGCTGAGGAGTCTGTCAGCTGTGCTGCTCCACTCTCTACGTACCAAGAGCTGACACACTCATGTTTCCAAACGCATTCTTGCACTGGGGGTTGTTAACCTGGCCAGCTGGTATTTACATGCCATTAAATCTGCTTTTGAGACACTTTCCACATAGCAGGAATCATAGCAAAGTTATCTGATGGCAATGGGCAAATATCTTGCCAGTATCATACATATCTCATTGTGGAAGAGATTTTTAACATCCCTCATGTGGGTCGAGTGAAGCAGGACACAAAATCTGAGCTAAGTCCTCTATCCCCCACAGGCCCTGGAAAAGTAACCTGAAATACTGTAGTTTACTGTGCCAGGAGACTGTAAACCATTTGGGAAGAGTTGCAACAACATCTCATAACCTGCCCACCTCTCCTGTCTCCCAACTGACTGCCTCTCCGCAGTTCCTCTGTGAGCAGGGTCTTCTTCTGCCCTTGCAGTGTGCCACCCAGCTGACACCTGGGTGGGCAGAGCAGCAAAGAGATGTGGGACCCCAATGCCAAGGGAAGATTTCTTGTCACGAACCCTTAGGGCGGCCATGTGCTGATCACTTTAAAGAGTAAGAGGAGCTTTCACCTGCTTCTCTCTCCCCTGTTTTCTAGTAGGCTCCTGGCTCCGCATGGCAGCTTGGTGATGCCACTTCTTGCCCTGACCTGGGAAACTAAAAATTAGCTGTCTGTTTTTCAGCCACCCTAAACTCACTCACAGCGAACAGTGAGAAAGTACATCTAGACAGCAATTCATCTCCTGAAGGGTACACCTAGGAGAGTTCAGAGGAATTTGTTCTCTTGACAGCTGAGGAAACAAGAGTATCTCAAGTGGACTTGGACCTCCGACTAAGGAATCCAACCCTTACATACCTAAATCCTCCCTATTTCAGGTGAGGAGATCCTGCAGCAGGAGGAAGGTTGAGCTTGCCAGAACGCAACAGCGTGCAATGTTGCACTTTAATCTCCTTCATGGACTTCACCATTAATGTTTTTTACCACCTTTTCTTTATAAACACAGAATGCACCCCGAGGCCCTGAAAGCCTATGTATGTTATAAAGAAACTGCTGTTTGCCTGTAGTGTCAGAATCCTCTAATTTTGTTTTAGCTTTTGTGGCACGTTTCCTTCAAGCAGACCACAAAATGAGCTCCCCTGATGGTGTTTGGGCACAGCAGCAGTCCTACGTAGTACCGGTTAGACATGTGCCAAAGATTTCCCGTCACTGCCCACTCTCTCATGACTGTATTTTTAATGCACTTTTGTAGGATGAGTTACTGTGGTTTCTTGTTCTTGAATAAGTTTCCACTCTCTGCTCACTAGCCTCTGAAGAAAATGAATGGGAGGGGCAGAAAATGGCTTCTGTCTCCCTTATACCTTTCTCATTTCAGTTCTGCTGTTCATTTCTCATACTTCCAGTCTCAAGTGCTCTTCTGAACTCCTCACTTCGGTGACCTCCTTTCTTAATTTAATCTGGACAAAGCACCGAGTTCATTTCAAGTCATAAAGCTTGATTTGCTGTGTGCTCTTGGCAAATGTGAATAAGCTCCCTGGCTCCTTTTAATCAGCTATCATAATAATTTTTTTTTTTAACTGCAGCAGTTAGGTCACCAAAGCAAGTAGTCTCTTGTGTTCTATTGAGAACAAATCCGTCCTCCTCTGACTTGCTGCGTAATTTAATTATTAAAGCTTGATATCATTTTGGTTTCCATGTAAGGCAACCCCATAAGAGCAATTACATCCTTTCGAAGGGAAGGTTACTACTGCTAGAACCAGTACTCAGAGGGCCTGGTACTGCGCTGTATATGGTAATACTACTACTTCCTACCACTCACATTGCAACATGCATCTACCTACCCAGCCAACAACAGCACTCTGCTGGCGTTCTCCCCGCGACTCTGCACTGAGCTAGCGTGTGGAGGGTCTGGTATCAATTAGTTAATAATTTAGCAATGGTTTGAAGATGTAAAGCAGCTGCTAAAAGCTAAACCTTATTATTATGTTAACTAATTTTTTCTTTTACCTTTTACTTTTTTTTTTCCTTCAGAAAACATTATTGTATTATCAACTGTGTTATGCATCTCCTAGTCCTGACATTTAAATGTCTGAAATGTTTTGGTGTAATTACACTGTTTTGTATCACACCATCTAAGATGCCTCCCTCTGTACAAAAATTTGCATACCTAAATTTTCTGTTAAGAACCCTAACTGTTTCTATTAGCTGCTTTCAAAAAGACAAGAAAATAGTGCGGTATAAAATCTTATTCATCTGGCTGGAGCAGCTTTCCAGATTAAATGATTTAAGAAGTTTGGAAAAAGCTTTTGGCCACTGGGTTGATTTTCATTTCCAAGCTCTGCTTTTCCCTCTCAGTTCTCCTCACCACCCCAGGAATATCTGATACTTCTGGTGCTCTGGGAAAAATCTCTCCTGAGTCACATGTTTTGAGGATCTGATTGGCACTCAAATTGGGCTGCTAGGCACAATTAGAAATCCCGTATTTCAAGAAAGACTTGTAGTAAACACATGTAGCTGGGAATCTAAGAGACACAAAAGCAGAATTCAGTAAGACGGTTCCAAATGTTGTTGGTCAGAAGAACGATGTATCTTCATGTTCACCTTAATACACTGTGTAAATTGCTCAAACGCAAACACATTTGGTGTGACGCACACAGACAGAACAAGATCTAACTGTAGCATGCTGAGAATAATGGGGCCCTGCTCACTGAGTAAGCTTGCGTAGGTGTTGCACTGCACGTAGATAATAAATAGCAATTATTCTAAAACATGTATTAGAACAGCCATACTGTTCTATTTAAGATGTTGATTTCCACTTTTTTGCAGGACTGAAAGATGCAACAGAAACCATTTGAACTTGAAGGAGCTTATTTACAGTCTAAGACAACCTGTAACATGGTCTTCTCTTGAATGTAGTTTAAATTCCAATAAGCCTCACTAAAGAAACTTAAAATGATCTGTTTCATAAACTTCACAGCCTTTCTAGACTGAATATATCAAAATTCTTCTAGTGTTATAAATCATTAGATACCTTCAAGCCTGTCAGAAACACACCATTTATGTAACAACACTTCAGCTCCTTCTGGAACAACTAATTAGATGTCCCTTTTACATACTTGCCTTGTCCCGCCTGCAGCTATTAGGACATGTCACGCGTTTTCAGTCAGTGTGAGGGCACTGGAGTTAGCTTCCTGGAATTCCATCAGGATAAAAATAAAGTTGTTCTTAATACGTGACACATCATTCCGTATGGCTTGTTCCAGACACTCTGGGAGAGGAAAATAATGCATGCTTTGTCACTTGGGGCTATGTTGTGCCATGTGGAACTGTTTTAGAGCTCGGTGCTTTTGACGGGGACTGCAGCTAATCCCGTTCTCAGGTATCAATATTGAAAGAGCATGACTAACGTGCAAATCATAGACAAAACCTGAGAAGATAGCTTGTGCAGAAAATGAGGATCTTCACAAGCCTCCCTGTCACAAAGAGAGGAAGCCGTTCTGCTCTGCCGTACTTGGGGGCAGCTGAGCAGACAGCACAGAGTGGAGTTCTCTGCCTTTGTGCACAGCTCAGGAGGTCCAGACAGTCCCATCGGGAAGCACAGGCTCAGCCCTGAGCTCAAATCCTTGCAAAGGCAGCACCTTCTGCCTTGTCTGTCAGTGTGGCAGAGCTGAGCACGTTCTCCAGAAATGTCAGGGGAACTTTCTGGCTAACGGACCTTCTCCTGAGCAATCAGGCAGCCATGCCTTCTTGCTAGAAGCCAGTGATAGGGCTTAGGTCTGAAATGAGTCTTCAGCATAAGAACCAGCAAGACAGCATAAGCAAGCAACGTGCTCCTGAGGCAAAGGCGGCTGATGGTATTCTGGGCTGCATTAAACAAAGTATAGCAAGCAGGTTGAGGAAGGTGATCCTTCCTCTTTATTCAATACTGGTGAGGCCATAGCTGGAGTACTGTGTCCAGTTCTGGGCTCCCCCATACAAGAGACTCATGGACTTATTGGAGAGAAAGAAGAGCCACTGAGATGGTTAAAGGACTGGAACTTCTCTCCTATGAGGAAAGGCTGAGGGAGCTGGGACTGTTTAGCCTGGAGAAGACAAGGCTTGGGGGGATCTTATCAATGTGTACAAATACCTGAAGGAAGGGTGCAAAGAAGACAGATACAAGCTCTTTTCAGTGGTGCCCAGTGACAGGAGCAGAGGCAATGGGCACAAACTGAAACACAGGAGATTCCTTCTGGACGTCAAGAAACACTTTTTCACTGTGAGGGTGACCGAGCACTGGCACAGGTTGCCCAGAGATTGTGGCGTTTCCATCTGTGGAGATATTCAAAAGCCATCTGGACACCGTCCTGCACAACTGGCTATAGGTGGCCCTACCTCAGCAAGGGGGTTGGACTAGATGACTTCCAGAGGTCCCTTCCAACCTCAACCCTTCTTTGATAACAACCATTAAAGTATAGTGCTAACAAGGGAAAAAAAGGCAGAGCTGCCCAGGTTCCTTACATTGCTAATATGAAACCGAGTAAAAGCGCTTAAGTTTGCACATGCCAGGGATGTTAATTAACAAACAGATAAAGCCAGAATCGCAGTGAGGTTTATCTAGTAGTATATAGTATCCTGCATCCTTTATTATCCTGTTCGTGCCTGTCTCGGTATTCCCTCTAGAACTTCTTCCTCTTCCGCAGGGCTCCTTCCAGCTGCTAAGGGCTCTGCACAGCCTCCTCAGGCCCCTTCCAGTCACTGCCACCACATCTTGCCATGAACCTGCCACTCTCCTTCAGTGTCAGCAGCAAGAGCTGCAGCCAGCAGGATTCATGGATGTTTGACCTCTCATCCAGTCTGTGTATCAATTCTGCCTCAAGCTCATTCTCCAGCCTGTGCTGGGACTTCAAAGCCACAGTCTGATGCACTGCATTGATTTTGCCTCCAGAGACTATGAGAATATTTGCTTGCTTTGGGAATACTTTTTTTACTGTGGCAGAAAATCAGACGTGGGCATATATAAACAAAGAGCTCTGGAAGAACATCTGGGACAGCAGACTGCCCAAAAGAGACGTATCCTGGCCTATTTCCACTCTTTTGCCTCTTGAAACTCATCCCTAGAGGAGCCATAAACAAAGTAAAGAACAAGAGCATTAACGTTTTTCAAGGAACTCTCATCCTGCCTCTCATAGTAATTACTACGTGCCTTCGCCTGCAACCTTATTCTGTGCAGAACCTTCATTTGCCCTTAGACATCAAACACTCCCCAACTTTGAAGAAGTTTGAATACGAATCAGTCTTTGCAGCTGAAGCACACCTCTAGCATAATGATGAAAAAAAAGGTATGTATTGAAGCAGAACACAGACAAACTTCTTCCAGAAATCACTCTAATCAAGCAGCTGCTTCCAGCATGAGGTCATGTCAAAATGTTCCCCGACATGGTGAATACATTTCTGATGTAAGTTGATGAAAAGACTAACTCTATTAAGCTCATAACATTACTAGAATCTTACATTGGCCTCTTAAGGCAAGCGTGAGTGTGTTAAAACGCTGGTTTGTTCCATCAGATACTGTTAGAGGGTAATACTCTCATACGGTTATTTCTGCCTCAGCAGATCCTAAATGGGAAAGCAAATTGTAATGAGGCAGATTTGGAGTGCAATTTTTTTTCTAGTCAAATAAATCAGCTATACACTTCTCATTCCAGCAGCTGCCCAAACAGATATTAATATACTGCTTGGTAGCTTTAAAAGGAATATGTCCTTCATTTGACCATCAAAGATGGTGTAAGAATGTTATTGTGGTGTTGTTGTCATCCAGACATCTTAACCATACATTAGAAATCCAGTGGCTTAGGCAGTGCACAAATATATAACAAGGAAGATGGCATGGTACAAACGTCAATAGAATTTTACTTGAAGATACATGATACAGAGATGCATGATACACCAATATTCTTCTCCAGTGTGATCTGTCAGTTTTAACCTTAGTTGCTCAGGCTATGACATTTGGCTGTAAAAAGTTGAGGGTGTCCTTATGATATGGATCTGAAGTATATATGGGAGTAAAAAGTCAGCAGAAGGAGAAAGGGGACCCTTCTGAGGTTGAGCAAGAGTTTTCCTCTTACAACAGGAATTCTTAAAGAGCATCTGATTTTTATTGTGACTGTGGCACAACAGCAGAAACAAAGGAACTGATTATAATGCCAATAACCATAATAACAATAAAATGAGAACAAGGCAGAAAAAGATAAAGAAACAATTTTTTTCTTCAGCAAAAAGGTCCACTTTAATATAGGCTTGTTTAAACTCTTGGGCAATGAGAGAAGGTGATTACTAGTGTACTTCAAATGTTTCCTGTCATAATATTTGTTCAACAATGTAAAGTTTTTAGCATAGGTGAAGAACTGTTTTGTGAAAAATAAATTTCTATAAACTCATCCATGCCTTTACACTTGTCAGGTCTTCTCACCTGTTCTCAGCTGGAGAAGCAAGAGTTATGGGTGTGCATCGAAGTTCATAACATTTTCCTTCACATGCCTGGTGTTTGGCCCATCCTTCCTGGTAAACAGCAGTCTTTGGAAAGCAGCTGAAATAATGAGAAAAGACAATGGTTCAGTGTGAAGTTTTTATTAATGTTATGTTCTTTGACATGTTCTTTGATATATGTTCTATATAAGAAATGCCAGATTGTACTGGCTAGCAGAAATGGAGCAGAAAATTAGACAATAAACATCAAGTCAACTTTAAGGAAATTAAAATGTGATCATTGCTGATGGATTATGAGACTATTATTTGACTTTATTTTATTTATGGTCAAGTGATGCTTCCTTGGAGAAAGCAGAAAGAATACACAGCAAGATGCAATTACAAGTTGAAGTAGCAAGGGAATTTCAGGGGACAGATGCTGCACTACTTTTGCTAGCTCATCACATCAGAAGAGGGTATGTAGCCACCTTTGGTAGTGTTAAGTAGACTTGGGGTAGGAATATAAATTCATCTCTTCTTCCTGCCATTATTTCATATTCGGAGTAAATTCTCCATCAAAGCTTGAGGTTTTTGCTGATGGCAATAGTGTTTTTATCTCTATAAAATTTCAGGGAATATTTTTGTATTTATCAGATGTAATTTAATTAGTGATCACTCTGAATTAGTCATGTGTCTGACTGAACAGAGTGTACCATTTTGTCCTTCTAACACTCCCAAGGATATCCTTGTCTATAGCCAGGCAAGGCAGATAGGTGCTGTCATTATGCTGTCGGAAGACAACACTATCATATTTACTCTCACTTTTTACTCATCCTTTGATAGCTTTTTATGATTGCCCTCTGACTTTTGGCCTGCAGCCATTTGCCATCCTAAAGGGAATGACAATCAGAGATAGTAAGAAAGAGGAAAAGATGACAGGAACAAAACAGTCCAGTAAAACGGGAAGAAATTCTGGAAGGTAAGAGTGAAGGTTTAAAAGAAAAGTTTAAAATACAGTCAAGCAAAATAAAATACCCGAGACACATTGGTTTGAAGACAAACGCAAAGTCTTCGCTTTAAAGACATTTAACAAGTACAGTGAGACAGTGGCAGAGAAAAAAGAAAGGGGAAGGGCAGCAATGGAGAAATTGTGTTGTCACAGGCTTTTCTCACAGCAGATTTTGAATCCACACTTTAAGGGTGGCTGGTTGTGCTTCATAAAATAGCTATCAAAAAGCATGCCCATTTCTGAGTGGAGACAGCAAGAAAATCTCTCAGCCCAAAGTCTCTTAGGAGACATATCTCAGCCACAGTATGTTTGTTGAAAATATAAAGGGCTGTTTGACAGAGATTTTCAAACACTTTTTTTTTTAATCAAGGAAAACAAATCCGTTGAAAAGTTTTTTTTTTCCTTAAAATGTTTATACCAGTTATAAAGTATGGAATTTCTGGTGAAAATGAGAAAGTACCACCTGCTCTAAGCCAAACATCCCATATCCTGAAGGAATACCTGGCCTTTTGCTTACGCCGTGCTGGGATAGATGAGGACCTTCTTCTGCACTGCACTTTTAGGAGCCTCTAGGTTCATCTGATTTTGAACAGGAACAGTTTTGAAATCATGAAAGCTTTTACAAGACATGAAAAATGTTTCCTGCCCAGCTCTAGCATGAAGACTCTTATATCACCAAATAAAATGATCTATAATGAGTAAAATAGCTTCGTTAGCTCGGTTTATTATTGTGTAAATTGCAGAAAAGGCATGGGACTCAAACATACAAAGGTGGCAATTCCACTGCCTACTTTCCAGCACAACATATGTTTTCAATTTAAGCAAATTTTACCATTTCCCAACTGCAAATTGGATGACATACAACAAAAACGGTGTTTTAACAGCTTTAGCATTTTATAGACATTACAGCCATGCACCAATCCTTTACCTCAGGAAAAAGTAAGAATTACAAAGAGCTTGCTATAAAAACACCTCATCACGAGCACCCAGCTGGAAGTTGTATGGCCTACTGCATAGCAGACCAGACTGAGACACAAAACACACGAACTCTTGTCCTTGAAGAAAGATGCTTTGCCCCCTTTGTTTCCATGTCTATAAACTGGGGTAATAATACTTATCTGCTGTGTAACTGAGTGCTTTGGAAATAAGAGCTGGGTGTTTTCTGCAAAGCGGAGATCACTTGGTATTGCTAACAGCATGAGCAATAATAACACAACTTACAAATGCCATAGAAAATATCTAAGCAAGCTTCAGCAAATCAACTCAAAATAACAAGACTGTACAATGTAACCGTGTAACTGCAGCGACAACTTCTTATTTTGTGTCCTATTTCCGTTAGATTTTTATTTCAAATAAAGCACAAAGGTAGGCTTGTCCATAGTAAAATGTTCCAGTATATTGACACTTCAGTTATAAAAACAGTGACATCTCCCTTAGCCAGAGTATGTTTTGCAGGCTCCATTAATACCAGGCCTGACATTTTTGTGTACTTTTGGGGCTCATCTCTAGTCAACTGGCAGAATACTAATTATAATGGCAAAATGTTACCAATAAAAGAATGCCAAGAGCTCTAAATTTTTTTTGTAGTGTATAAATAAGCTGCAGATTAAAATACTTACTGTGAAAGCCTGGAAAAATCACTCCTTTATTACAGATCATCGATACAATCTTGGCTCCACTTAAGCTGTTGGAGTTCTGCCCTTGATTCGGCAGGGTACAGATTTCAGAACGGACTTTGAAACAATCGGATTGGAAACAGCTTCTTTTCTGATTTCCATATTTCACAGTGGAACCTGAGAAAGGACGTTTTGAATATTGAAGTCATTTAAGACAGCCAAGAAGGATGCAGTCAGTAAACTTGTTACTTTACTAAAAGATTGACTGTCTAGAAAATGCTACAAAGCTGGACACTTATTATTTTTCTATCAGTTCTCAAAGATCTGAGGCACAATCCGTGGTATGAATCAAAGATGTGTATGTGCACACCATACTCAGTGTGGTACCAGTTTTCTGTTTATCACATGCACACAAACTCTTATACCCATGTGCAGCTCCATTGATACAGCAGCATTTCATATGGCTTAAATTAATTGTAAGCTGACAATTGCATGAAAAAGAGACAGGAAACACATAAAATATATGGGAGTGGTTTCTCTAATAAATGCATATTCATTCATGCATCTATCATACTTTTCTTAGTACTTTAGACCTCAATAATACTTTTATTGTGATACCACAGATGAATCAAGTTATTTCACTTTTGCATATTCTTTTTTCTATTTTAATTTTTCTTAAGACCAAGATAAATGCTCTCTTGTCCAGAAGTTCAAACCCAGGTACTGCCAGTTATGTGTCCAAAGGACCTTGTTTCTCTTTTTGCTTTCTCCAAAGAGCACACGGTCAGTGATCTTCCTGTTCTCTCTAGGCTACTTTCTGTTCCTCTTCTCCTTCTCTACTCACCTAATCAAAGCAATGTTTATTTCCCATTCAGGAAATCTCCCCTTCTTCTCCTCTAGCCAAGGCCTGCCCCAAGGACAGTGATTTGGACAGTAGCATCTATTGTTTCAGCTGTTTTCTTCCAGGGAGGAGCTTAATTGCTTCTCCCACCTGAATGGCGGAGTTTACTTACTCATCACTGTAGCCCATGACTGTCCAGGGATCAGAAGCATTTCTGTGGCACTTAACCACATCCTGCTGCCCTCTGCCATATCACTATTTAACCCCGTGGGCTGAAGTCAGCCTTTATGCACACATTCTCACTCTGACAACAGTTAAGAGCTTTATGATCCTACCAAGCGATTTTTTTTGAGAGAGAGACCAGCAACAGGTATATAGAATTACTACTACTTGGATAAGTAGTAATAATTCTCTACCCAGTAAATTGGAAAGTTCTCAAAAGATCTATGAAATTTTATTTCACACACAGCCATATGTATACAAACATGTTTTCAGGGGAAAAAAATAATGGAAAATATTATAATGATCTTTGCAACCATATACCCTTCCACAAATCAGCGTCTCTACAATCGCAGCCACTGTTGCTTAAGTACCCTGTTGTACTGAACTTTTTTTCTAAGTGTCCAAAACTATTTAGGATAATTGTCCACCTGTTTGCCCAGTTTTCTTCTTCAGAAGGGTGATTGGGATAATTGATTTTGGGGGCTGATGATGGGGGCGGGAAGATGAGGTCAGTTAATTGCTGCCTGGGGAAGAGGATGTAGGAGGTCTCTTTTGTTCCAGGTTGAGGGCCCAGTTGTAATAAATGACATACAACAGAGATGCTCAGAAGACACTCATTTAAGACCCTTCCCACAAGGGAATAACAGATGTTCTCTGTGATTTATGGGTCTGGGTTTTGGGGTCTAATACTGTAAAATGTCTGTGCAGTCTGGGCTAGGCATCACAAACAAGTGCAAATGAATATATCATGACTGAATGTATTACAGCTTACTGTGTATTAACAGAATAAATACAACCAGCACCCAAACAAGGTAAAATACCTTTCAGTTCTCCTTTTGCATAACTGAAATGTGTGCAGACCTCACACTTTGAGAATTTCCACAGCCAATGCTTTCTGGAAGAAAACAGCCCTCATCCTGAGCACTGCTGTCCCATGGGTTCCCTGCCTTTAGATTATGGGAGATCTCACATCTGTTCTCAGACTTGCCAACTCTAATAAAATGTATTTATTTCAAGCTTCACTGATGACTAAAGAAAAAACCCTGGTAACTATTGAAATGGAAATCAACAACTGTTCCAGGCCACAGTAAAAGGATTTGAGGACTTAGTAACCTGGCACCCCTGAAAATGTCTTCTACATAATGCCAGACAAAATGATCATATTTGGGAATATTTGGTCAGCTCTCATGGATGTGTACTTCATTACTGACCAAACACGAAATTTCTTTCTCATTTCTTCCTTTTTCTTATCCTGTCTAGAGTAAGAAAAATACAGGAGCCCTAATACAATCTGTTCTATCTTCCCTCTTCCTTTCCCACTAGTAAGTGTTTTTGATGCTACTGTGATTTACAGTATTGAGGACAGCAAATCATCTGCACTCCACGCACTCTTTGTTTCAAGTGAGGACAAGGAGTTTTAAAACAGCACAGTCCTAGAGCAAAAAGTCCTGCCTGACAAAGCCACGAACAAAATAACCTGCTATACCTTTGGTATTAAAACATGTATGTGTTTTATTTTCCAGCCTTTAATGAACATTTAAAGAAAAAAATCAAGACTAATTTGCTTTGAAATTTGGCTGAGAGAATATTTAACATGTTTCCACTTATGTTCAGATGCCATGGCTAGAAAATTGTATTTGTAACGTTATTCATATGCTATACCTCACACTTCCCTGCCAAAAGGCTCATATTGTAAAGGTTTTTACATGGGAAATATCTCAGTTCATCTAAAACGCCAAGGAAAAAAAAATATTTTTAGGTCTATTTTCCCCCCTCCCCATCTCCCTTCTCACACACATAATTAGCCAGCAATCAGGTATAATAGCTAGACATGTAAATGCTTTTAGTTTCATGCAGGTGCAAAAAAACAAGGTTACACTCAAAATCAAGCCCTAAGGATTAGTCTTCAATATAGGACACAAAGGCTGCCTTCTCCAGCTCCTCCAAACTGATTCCTCAAATACAGATACTTCTTTCACAAATAAAATCTAATAATGTAATCATATCCCGATCCCTATGCTGTATAATGCAAAAACAATGTTGTGTGGGCATCTATTACGAGACAGTTTCGGCATCAGTTTTGGTAACCTGGAGATAGCGATACAGTGAAGAGAAAATTAACTCTGGAAGATGAAGCTATTGCCAGGAGAGCAGCAGAAAATGGAGATTTATGTTGAGAAAAGCTTGGGGGACAGATTCTTTTGTGACTTAGAGGCACTAAGCTATTTTTTCATTTACAAGAAAAGAAAAAGATAGGGCTTTGGGAATAACCTCTGTGTATATGAGAACATACATAAGATGAGAAATGGGGAACAATCTACAGGGATTTCTTGTTTTCCTGTAGTTAGTGTACAGGTTACTTACCTTTGTCTTCCACTAAATCTGACTCAACATTTTGAACTTACAAGTAAGAGATAAAAATCTTCTTCTCCTGGGCATACACTGTTATCTAAAGGTGGTGAATAATGATTCAGAAAGTTCTTCCCTCCCAGATCGTCTGCCAATATTTAAAACTAAAATGTTGAGTGGAACAAATGGTTCAAGGTACAGAGCCAAACATAGCCCAAGAGAAGGAATCGCGAGGACAGGGGTGGTAATGTGGCCTTTGTAAAAACCAACCTCACCCTGCATCTGGCAGTGTGTAGGGTCACTGGTTTATCAGGGATAGTAGTAGTTAAGAAAAGGGATCATCGAGGTGGCTGAATAGCTGGGTTAAAAGGTTTGCCAGCATAAAAAAACCACAACCCAAATTCATCTTTATTTTGGACATAAAATAAATACAAAATGCAAGCACTGTGAGTAGATCTGGGTTTATGGTCGGAAAGGTCACTATGTTTTTCTTCATGGTCACAGATCATTAATTTGAAGTAACTTTTCTGAGGGCCTGTGGAGGGTCCTTACAATCAAGGTTAGGTTGGCCAGTATTACAGAGACAAAAGACAAATTAGTATCACACAACAAATTATCTTTTCTGTCAGTTTTTAGACTTAAGCAGCTGAAATTCCCACCTCTGTGCAGACGTATTCGTGTGGAGTGGAAGCAAGCTCTGACTTGCCCAGTGCTAAGTTAAACAAGCCTTACAAGATCCCTGTAAGATCTGGCATGCCCATATTTAATAACGTGTTTAGATAGCAGCGATTGCAGCCTGTCCTCTGCTCCGCTCCGCTCCAGCCGCAGAGCCAGAGCCGTGCCAGAAGCAAAAGGGAGTGCTGACTACTCGACAAGAAAGTAAACACTGAGAACATGCCTTTGCCTGCAGGATAATCTAAGCCGGCTGGTATTGAGACAGACGAAGAGCGTTTACACAGCGCGTTCATCTGGCTCCGCTGGGCTCGCTGGCAGGAGGACGGTGACGCGCAGCAGCAGGGCGGCAGCAGCCTGGGCAGAGCCCGCTCCCAGCCCAGCGAGGGCTGACGGAGGGGCGGAGAGGAGCCCTGGGCTTTCTGGGCCTTGGAGAGTTTGCATTACGACTTTTAAGCTCTCAGGTTGACTCTTGTTCGTCTGCAAGAAAAGTCAAACTGTCTCAACATATGAGAATTTAGCACAGCATTAAGCTGCAAATCCTAAGCCTGGAAGGGCTCTTCTGCGGCAACCTGAAGTTTCTGCCCTGCCTTATAATGTCAACTTTTCATATTGCAGCCCTTTCCCTAACATCCTTCTAACTTAATTTTCACACTGCCTTTGGGGCGAAGTGGCCCAATGCCGTGTGCCAGGGGCTACACCCCTCCCAGGGAGACCCGGGCACAGCCTGCAAGAGCTTCTGAATGAAAAAACTATGCAAGAAGCCCAAGAAACTACACCCTTGAAATGACAATACACACTGCCGCAGACTTTTGGTGCCCCTCCGAGTCTATTGTCTGCACAAAACTGAAATACAGTGTTTGTCCTCCTGAGCCTGGCGGCGGGGAGGCACCGGCAGGCTCTTCGGGAGAGCAAACACCTCTGCAAGTCGCCTCTGCTTCCCCCGCGCTCCTCGCCCTGCCTTGTGTGCATAACCTGGGCTTCTTCCCTCCGCCACTGGTGAGGCTCTCACTCTTTGAGAGCCAAAAAGCCACCCACTGTGGCTCTCTCCATTAGGCCATAAATGCTCTTGAGCTGCTGGAATCTGTTTTGTAAATAGACAATTAAAATGAAGAAGAAAAAAATGCTCTGCTCAGCTTTGCATAGTCGGAGCCCAAAGACAGCTGTCTTGAGGGGCTCCATCCTGCACGTCACGAGAAGCTTCTGAAAAGCGCTGAGTACCTTCATCTCTAAAGAGCTTAATTGAAGATAAAGGTAGCAAAGCACCTTCAGCACCCCACTGGATGAAGCCGC
>NW_010539681.1:137354-143774 GCF_000687285.1 Phaethon lepturus | reverse complement strand
TGCTGATTTCTGTCATCAGAGCAATTGGTTTTGAGAATAAGTAAGGAAAAAAATCTCCCACTGACACCAGTGGGAATCCTTGGCACATACAGGGAACAAAACATTATGGTTGAGATCTTCTCTGGATATGGGAACAGTCTTTTATTCTGCTTATGCAAATTATATATACAAATTATGCAAATAATTACCAAGTCATTCTGGTAGGCTGTATAATAATAACAATAATAATTATTATTGTCATTACTAATGTTGATCTTGTTTGTCACTATTGTTCTTATTCACATTTGTTCTGATTGTGCCTTGGGGCCGGCCGAGAACGGTGTCCGCTAGTGCCGTCTGCAGACGAGGAGCTGCCGCCCAAAAAAGTTTACAAACTGAAGAAACCCCACGGATGCAGAAGGGGAGGGAGGGACAGCGGGAGGGTGCTCGCAGGCAGAGCCGACGGCCGGGCACGCCACAGCCTCCCACGGGTGTTTGTTTCTCGGTCGGGGACTTAGGCTGGGGAGGGAGCCGGGCAGAGAGCCACGGCAGGAGCGGTAAGGGCGGCCTGCGAGGGAGGGAGTCACGGCCAGCGTTTCTGGATCTCCTTTTTCTGCTGGCAGCACCCCAGTGCCTGTGACACATACATCCACTCCTTGGGTCCGGGTGTGTGGGAGGTCTGTGGGAAGCATCTGCCCCGTGAAGTTGGGAAGCATCTGCCCCGTGAAGTTGCATTTTACCAACTCTTGTATCAGTGCAGAAATCCCTCCACTGCCAGGTCATCCTCCTTCTTGTATAGACTGGAATTTCAGGCTGCTGCTTCTCTGTCACTAGATACAGCATGTCTGTTTTAGCCTTCACACCAATCCCCGAGAAAACTGCGGTGACAGCGAGGTTTCTCTTAACTTGTTGTGTTCACACCTAAAGAGAGGAGGAAAAAAAACCCCAAGAATTAACAAAAGTGAGAACTGTCCTGAATCTTCTTCATTCCCTCATCAAATGGTTTCCAGGTGTTTACGGATATGGAGAAAGAGTTGTTGACAGCCAATGCTCCCTTCCCAAAGTGGCTGCGCTTCGTTTCCCTCCCGTGACCCCTGAGTAACTTCACCAACCACTTCTATATTAGTAAATAAAAGAAGCTGTGGCCAGTTGTCCAAGCTTCACGCAGGTAGCACGACCCAGCGAAACCCACACAGCTAAACTCTTACCCTGCAAAGCAGGTTGGCCTTGACCCTGCTGTGTGTCAGGATCCGGCCCTGGCCCACGCCGTGCTGGAAGAGCACACTAATGTGGGAAGGGGCCACGCCGTCTCAGGCCGGTGCCTGCGCCCATGATTTGGCCTTGATTAGTTTATTAATAGAGCCACTAAACGTGTTGCCTTTGCCAGAGCCCTGCTGCTGTTTCTCCTTCCTGCCATTCTCAGAGTGTTTGCTCATTGTTACTTGAAATAAATGAAAGAAAAACTCGTACAAATTATTTGTTCCCTGAAAAATGCAAGAAATGGTCTCATTGCTCAGGTTGTGGAGATAACTGATCAGCCCTCTTCAATTTTGGAACAAGTACATGTAACATCTCATGGCTTTTCACCAACAAGACTTTCAATTACAAGAATGTAAATCCAAACAAACTCCACTGAAGTCAAGACTTTTATTCTTGATTTACTTCCTTATAATTTAAAACACTGGAGCTGTATTTTGCTGGAAAAGTAGAGGAACATTTCAAATCTCAGAAGTCTGAATTTCTCAAAATGACATATGTGGCTATGATTTCCTGTGTGAAGTACAAATTATCAGGAATGTTTCTGCAGAGCTGAGAGATGCCAGAAACCAATTTTTTTGGGTCTACATTTCAACAGTTATTCCTATCCTGTTTTAACTTTTTTTGTAAGTAATAAGGATGGATGAACCTGCTTCCCTTCATTTTTCAGTCTCTGTATTTTCACTCTTCATTAGCTTGTGTCTTCTCTGTTCTCTCCCCCTTCCCCACAATGTCTTATTAGTGGACTATGAAGTCATTTATTATCAGCCTGAATGAAACTTTAAAAAGTGCAACCTTCAAGTAGGTCCTACATTAGGCACAAACTAGCCTATTCAAATGTGTAATACATCATTATTTTGGTGCCTAAGAGTATCTAGCATGAGAGAAATGTGTAACAGCATTTTTCTGACAAGCTTTCTTATAATCAGAGAACATCTAATCTATTTATTTGTATCGGGTACCATGTGGGGAGTTCACAATTGTATATAGTAACCTGTCATTCACGAAAGTCTCAGATTTGTTTTGGAGGACTCTGTGTCTGTCATGGGAGGGATAAGACAGATGAATGTGAGGAAATAGTTGAAAGGTTCAGCTACCACTAGAATAAATCTGAATAGCCTTGAGCTGACAGATGTAAAAGGACAATTGTTTAACAACTTCCTTTCTACCAAGAGACAATATTCCAAGCCCCTCTAAAATACAATACACCATACAATATAAACACAATGTAAGAATGCTTAGCAAATTAAATAGCTGGGATAAGAATATTTGGATAGCTGGCCTTATTTTCTTGATTTCTAATTTTCCAGAAATGTTGGCTAGATCTCAGCTTACAAACGTCTTAGTTAATTTAAATCTCCATTCCTATTATCCCTTTACTGAGCCTCCTGGTAAGCTGAGTAGGTTTCACAGTTCCACAGAATAGTTTTGCTTAATAGAATAGTATTTATCTTGGCCATTAAAAAGTTCCCTGTGTCAAGCAGAATTTCCCAGATTAAAAACTCAAAATGTGAAGAAAATACTGTGGAAAAACACTACCTTGAATAAAATGAGCAGAGGCACTTCCAGATGGCCAGACCCCCACAAAACGGGGAAATGCCCGCATTCTGTAAAAGGTACCTTCTACCCATTGCCCCAGGTTTCTTGAGTAGCTGTTTGTACTCAGTGACGAGGGGAAGAGGCAGAGAAGGACAACAGTACTCAGTAGATGCATGATCAAGCTGATCCCACTTCCAGCTCTCCTCATAGTCAGGGAGCGTCCTGGCTGCGTGGCTTGGTGCCATTTTCATCTCCTCTACACTCCCAGTAGTACTGTTGGGTTGAGACAAAATTATTTTAGGGACGGAATAGGAAGGAGTATCAGAGCAGGAAATCCATCATGATGTTCCTTCTACTCTAGCCACACATACAGAAGGCCAGAGGTAAAAAGGTGTAGCCCTTTCCTCCAGCGCTGATCCGCATAGCCTGTGCTTCTGCAGAGGATCATATTATGGCCATGCACCTGAACAGTTTCCCTGGTTAAATTAGGGCAGTCAGTCCACTACCACTCCCCTGAATCATTCACATCCAGAGCCCACTGTTTCAGGCACTGACTACTATCACCCCATGGCCTATGGCAACAGATTTCTCCATCCTTATCCCTTTCTGCATCTCACCAGAACCCGAAGAGCCGGTGAAACAGCGTTCTGTTTACTTCTGCTCCACTGTGACCAAAACACTACGTACATCAGATGTGCATCAGAGGAATCGCATTTGCCCACTCAGATGGCTCTATTTCTATGAACCATAAAAAGGAATTGTTTCTATTTATTAAGTTATTGCTATATCCTGAGCTGAGGAATGTCAGAAGTCCCATGTAATTATTAGCCTGAAATAGGGCTAATTCCAAAATAGCAATAAAAAAAATCCCCAAGATACTGCTGACTGAGTTCTGTATTTGTGAAACTTTTGTGATGAGGTGCTTTATTGTCAAACTGGCAGGAAAACTGAGAACAGTACTCTCATACGCAAATTGTGGCATGTAGATGGTGAGTTTTAAGGTCAATTACAAATCACAGTGAATACATTTGCATATTGTATAGTGGCTGAAAATGAATGTGCTATTGTGAGCATCTATTCAAGATCCCTACACTCCAATTGGCTCTACCTGCTCCATTTCAGTATAGTATCGGGTAATAGAATTATACTATGAACAACAGTTGAAGAATAATAGGTTGAAATTAATTCCCCCAGTGATGTTTTCACCGCACCTTCACCTTCTTGGCAACAGTGAATACCTGTAGTTTATCGTAGACACTACATTAGGAACAGACATTTAAATTTATTTTAAGCAGCTTGAATTAAAAAACAAGTCCTCTATTCTTTTTAAAGTTGCCTCTCTTCTGCTACTCTCAGCTCTTCTACTTTTTTTCCAAAAGTGCTCACATATATTTGAAAGAATAATTCTTTACCTTACAGCATTTTCTCAAGATTAATAATACAACTGAGCATCATACCATTTTTCTTGACAACAATCAAGGAGCTCATTTCACCCCTGAAGTTCTTTGTTTTTGACATAAAGAGCCACACAAAGATTCTCAGACTATAAAGGAGACAGACACCCTCAGGTACTTGTCACAGGTAATCAGAAATCATACTCAGAATGTGTAGCTTTGCCTTGTACGTCCATTTGTCAGGAAAGTCCAGTCTTAGACACAGATCACTGCTTTGTAAATGGATCATCTGTTGTCTAAAACACTGAAGTGGAAATAAATCTTATGACATAACCCAAACCTTTCTTCTGTTGATTTTTTTCCCTAAACTGGAATAAATTGAGGGATTATATCTTGTATTTCATAACTAGAGAAAGTAAAGAAAAAGACTTAGAGATCTGATGAATATAGATGTCCCCTGGGAATGAAACAAAGAAAAGAAAGAGTCAACGAATAAAATGGTTGCATAGATAAACAGAAAGATCTGCCTGATCCTACAAAGGGGTGACAAAGAAATGAAACGAACCTCATCAATGGAAAAAATTGCCAGATTTTGCTAGATCACTGGCAAAGCGTCATAGCAGAGGTAAGCTTCCGTAGCCCCTCTTACTATCTTCATGAGTCTTCCGTAGTGGATACACGTGAAATGCTCATTTTAGTTCAGTTTATGTGCACTGGCTTCAGCAACACTTCCAGTTTTAGGTGTCTTGTACTCTTTTGATTTTTCTAAGTAAGTGAGTAGAAATACTTTGTGTGGATCCACCACGCAACAAAAAGTAAAATCTGACATCAACATGAAACATGAGAAAAGCCAGAATTTTAAGCATAAGGTAAACATTAGCTTAGTTCTTATATTTCACGACAAAGAGCATCTTTCTAGACAGGTACATTTGACAGTTCTTAGTCACTAGCCCTCCCATCCCCATTAAAAAGAGGTTTAGTTAATGGTCCTGATAACTGCATGGGTGCAATGGCAGCAGATTTATCAACATGTGAGTGTCTGTGATGAGGATACAACTGACCTTAATTCCACTTCCAGACTCTTCCAGTGACTTGCTGTATGATCTTCAGCAAGGAACTTCTCTACACACTGTTATTCCCAATGGGATAAAGAGATAATGATGTCTACCCACCTGGTAATGAGATTTGAAGGCTGCTGATAAAGTGCAGGCCAAATTCTTGGTATTATCAGCACTTATGTGACTTCAGCAGCGTCGGTCACTTAGTCTTTGTGGGGAGCAGGAGCTGGGTTGGGAAGCAGTAATTGGAAGTAAAAGCAGTTGATACAAATGGTTGGTCAATGTGGTATTCTGGGCATTGAATAGTATCACAGAGGAGTTTATTTGTACCTTGTGTACCTCATTATGTCTCAGATAAAGAGAAGACAAACAGCTTATTGTAGAAAAATATTTTCTCTTCAAATTTTGCCTTGCAAGTGAACTTCAGTCTGCTTAATCTATAGCTGGATGCTCCCTGCTATCTACTTCAAGTGGGAAGATGGGCCAGATGACTTCCAGAGCTCCCTTCCAACCCGGATTCTTCTATGATCCTAATTCGGTGCTGTTGTTTTCATTTCCTCCATGCTTTTATTGCTGCTTTTCTTACAATACATTATTTTTCTTTGGAACCCATAGCTCTTTCTCTGATAGATTTCCCTGATATTTTTCACATGGGCCAACTAATGGTTGAGAGAAAGTTATGAGTGTAGCTACTTTTAATAGTAGGTCATCCTTGTTAGCAGAATATACCCCAGACGTAAGCCTAGGCAAAGGTGCTGGATGTACCAATTAAAGGTCAGAACAGTTTTGACAATGCAAACACCAATGAAAGCTCTCTTTCACGCATTGTTTTCCATTCATCCATTGCATGTTTTTAGTGGAAACTGAAGAGCATCACGCGAGCTTTCTCATTATTGTCCGTAATCACACCAACTCTGTTCTCTTCAAGCACAGACTCCTATCCAAGTTCATAAATTACTTTTTACAAGCTTTGGCTTGCTCAGTATAAAAATGCAGAAACACCCTCATGCCAGAAACTGGGAAGCTCCACCTCACTGCATCTGACCCCCAGTATTCAGCTGTCTTTGTAAAGATTTTGAATGCTGGAACTAGATCTGAGAGGAAAATTGCCATGTTATTTAAAAAGGGTGTAAACTACTGATCATAACAGGTGCAGTCTTTACTTTTATATAAATATTTTGGTCATTTCAGCA
>NW_010539681.1:109608-137323 GCF_000687285.1 Phaethon lepturus | reverse complement strand
AGGAGAGGCCTTTCTCTAAAAGTCACACAGTTGCTTTTTTGTTGCAAATGGGTGTTGAACTGGTGTAATTTTTTTAAAAGAAAATGTCAAAGTGGGTTTGCTTATATGGAAGATAATTCTAAGGAATTTAAATAGGCTGTTGCTACAGTGGTCCAAATGGCAGGACTTGTACAGTTCCCAATTGTTTATAGAAGTATGTGAAATTTTGCATTTTTTTCTTTTTTTTTGTCATTTGCAGGGTCCTCATGTATACAGATGTTCTCGTTTTCAGTGAGCAAGTGCGTATGTTGACATGGATAAAAAACCAAAGTGTTCTGATATGCTTCTGTCTTTTATTTTTACTGGATGCAGTAGAATTATTGAAACATGAAACAGAAGTAAAAAGGAAGGCATTCTGCACTAGTGAAATTAGCCATGCACTCGGGGAACAGACTGAGCTGCTTTTTTTTTTTTTCCTTTGTTCTTAAAACACTTTTAAGCCTGCCTAGCCAGAGAGAAGGAAAAGAGAAAAATGATGGCACAAGTTTATGTAAAGACCAGTTTGCCTAGCAATATCACTTGTGTGCACGGGAGCGTGAAGGATTTGGTGCACTGGTTTCCAGTTGTCACCATGACAGCATGGAGGGACCGGCTGCAGCTCGTCATTACGCAGGCAGAGCAGCTTCGGCCATACCCGCTCCCCAACAGGGACTCCATAAATGCAACTAGCATTTCACAGACAAATACATCAAAGAACCGGAAGAGACATTTGTCATCTGTCTAGAAGCATAATTAGACACCAGTCAAATAAAGTCATTATCCATCCAGAGATTTGGAAGCACAAAGAACCGTACATCTTGTAACAGTTTTAATGACTCAAAACCCTTAAAAAGAGTACAGTGGCCCATCAGGCAGTGGACAGCATACACATTTTAGCAAATATAACTGGTAGCAATGTGCTCATTCCCAGGATATTTTGGCACCAGATACAAAAATTCTGGCTTTACTATGTTTCAGTTCTAGTATTAAGACATGACAACTTAGGCTCTTTTATTAAATGTTATCCAAGTCAAATGCTAACGTGGGAAAGCACCAATGTGAAGCGTTAAGCACATCTTTTCTGTCAGAATTAATGACAGCTTTGAGAGCATTCTGTCTGAAGAAGGACTTAGCCAAGCTGGGAAGCAAAACTATGTTGAAGTTTTGCTAAATTTTGTTTTATTTTTCCTTTGAATTCTGAGAGAGCCTAACACACAGAGCAAGTCTTCCTTCCTGCAAACTGGTCTGAGTGCATGAGGCCCCACTGAAGATCTAAAAGGGAAAATCATGAAGCATAGAGGTGATCAGTGCCAGAGTCACACGAAGGGCTAGTTATGCAGTACAGAGTGCTGTGGTACAGGGGAAGAGAGACAGACCAGTGGGAATCAGCTGGTGCTCTCATCTGTGTATTACTTTAGACACACTGACAGAAGCAGGCATGATGATTTATCTGGGAGAAGATAGCATGGTAGTAGATACAGAACTCAACCTCATTAAGATAGAGATGCATACAATATCCTTGAGGCAGGCAATACAGAATATAAAATGGATCTGGAAGAAGTACTGTCAAATCATGTTTAAAGGGAGTCAAAAAAAGATACAATTGAAAATACTTTGATAGAACAGAGATTTGATAATGTGACCCTTCAGGCTTAAGGGTATTAAAATATGGCCTAAGAAGTATTAGTTCTTTGTGTTAGCAAACCCAAAAGGCTTACACCTATTCATTAGATATTCCAGCAGATGTAGTAAATGCAAACTTACTGGGACCTTTGAAGAAGCATCTGACATGATGGGTTTTCTTGCTTCCCAAGAAAATCACTTACAGACAGAAAAATCAACACTGATGTCTTATCACCCATTGGATAACAGTGTCATCGACCCCAAAGTGATATCGTGAAGGCAAGGCTAGGTAAAGAAGGAGGGGAGAGACACGCAATTAGAAAAAAGTTAACTTGTTCTGGAACACCAGAATGGCAAGAGCCACAAGCCATTTAAACCATGGTCTATGCACATCAAGATTAACTTCTTTCTGCAGCTACTGGTTGAAATGAGGGTAATAAAGTTGCTTCCAAAATAACTGTGACTAATAAACATTGACCTTTGGTGTTTGACTGATTTGATATTGCTTGCTGATATTTGTTATTTAGCATTTATTGACTAGAAGAGGAAAGAAAAAAATGCCTTGTTACTATCTCAAATTAGTGAACACCGTGGAATTCAGAAGACATGAAATCTTGTGGAAACCAGTCAGACATTGGGCAATATTAGTAGATTTTCATGTCAAGCTTTTTTTTTTTTTAAAAAAAAAGAGATTAATATGGAGCAGGCATTACGCAGTTTAAAAATAAATTTCCTGTTATTACCGTAGGTCACTATTGCAGGATGTTTGTTATGTAGAATAAACTTCTGGGGATAGCAATCATACTAGACAGAGAGCAGATCGTGAAAGCAATAATAAAGTGTACAGCACAACAGTGTGGGAAAGGCAGAAGAAAGAAAAAACTACAGCATGGTGTATTCTTAACAGAGATTCACATTGAGATATAACCTTAAATAATTGCAAGACCTGAAAGTGTTTTCTCTTATTTTCCATACATTTCCCTTGTCTGCGAGAATGAAAAAGAAAACTCACTTTTATGGATTCATTTCATTGTACTTTATTTATTTCCGGATCTGTACAAGGTTCAGAATCCATGTGCAGTAGTGACAAACACTACATGTCATGCTATTGATCAGTGACAGCACATAAACCCACCAAAACGACAAACTAAATGCCAAGCCCCTTCTGACAAAGCCTGAGAGGAAAGCTGACTTGGATGCCAGACCCTGAAAACATCTTGTTTGTTCTTGTTGAACACAGAAGACAAGACCATGAGAGCTCCACCCTGCCTGGCTGCCCCCAGCGACGAAATATGAGCGTGGATATCTCAGCTGGCTTTTAATATCACTGCAAAATTGGTACCACGAGGCTGAGGCAGTCACAGCAGAGCAGGACTCCAGCCATGCAGGACTTTAGAGAGCTATCTCAGCAGCTTGACGTGAAGCCAGATGCAAACAGGAAACCTGTACAGCTGTTTGTGTCTGCTGGTGTAGTTATTTTATTTATCTGGGGTTTTATTCTACATTCATCATGCCGGTATCAGGGCAGTTCTACTCACAGTGTCTAAAACAATCATCTGCACCAACTCAAGTTTCCAAAGGGCTCTCAGAGGTATCTTAGGGAAAGCACCATGCAGTATTCAGGTCTGGGATCTTGCAAAATCAAGACAAATATTGCCCAGCGTCACAGTTTTTATATGACAGTTGTAAATGAAAAGAAGCCAGCTGCAGTGTCAAAGTCATCTTCAACGCGTGACCTTTTGGACCTGATGTGGAACAACTGACACTCTTCTGTCATGCAGTAACACACTCATGAAGTTTAATCACCTACCACCTGCTGGTTATGGTATCGATACCATAAACACTTTGGGGCAGTGACTTAGCCCTTTTTTCATGAAGACATGGGGGTTAGTGCGGTGCAGGACACTCTGTCTGGATGAAAGTTTTGGAGTTCAGCAATAAAAGTTAATCAGGAAGGACTGTGTTTGTCTTCTCTGGTGTGAGCTTCTGTCACCTCAAGCAAATGGGAAAGACAGGCATTGGTCATCACATAGCTTCAATAATAAAAATGTGCAGCTCTGTATTTCCTGATTGATGGCAAGACAACTTAATGGTTCTGTCATCTCCCTAGGTATCTTCATTTAAAAGTAGCACTGTTTGAGCAACTGGAACTCTATTTACATAAGTCTGGATTATGACTAGTCGATGGACATGTACTTAAAGTAAATGAAGATCTATTGGACAAAACCTCAGCTCCCTGGCTTTGGCCAGCTATACAGATACATGGATACAACTCAATCCAAGGAGGAGATGGTGGAGCTGTGTTCTTCAGATGTCCCAGTGTCATTATTTCAGAAAGTCAGAGCTGAGCCAGACAGCCCTAATGGCACAGCCTGTCCACGACATCATTCCAAACCAAGAACAAACCTCTGCACACACTTACTCTGTCATTCTTGGGGTGTTTTTTGTTATCGCAAAACACGTCATTGCTTTTTCTTGACACAGGGTTTAGTGTTTGCCCTAATGAAGCATAATCCCCGCTTTTCACAGAAGCATTCCATAGTAGCAGTGAAACCAGTGTCATTAACTTCATACTAGGTCAGAAATCTGTCTTCAAGAGGAGAATCTCTTGCTGATGGTGGCACGTCAAACTGCTGGTGCAAGGGCAGGAGTCAGTGGGTTGGATTCTCCAGTCCATCCACGATACTCTCTGTTCTTCTGGCACTGCATGCAAGGTTTAACTGGTTACTCGGCTTTAGTCCCCTTTGTAGGGTCCAGATGCCAAGGCCCTGGTTGTCCCTGGGGCGTTACCAGGGGTGGGAGGAGTGGTTCATGCCCACCTTCTTCCCAGTTGCCTAGGCCAGCTGTGATAGTTATTTCTCATCACTGTAAAGCAGCCTGAAGCCTGCTTTGCTTCATGCCAGGGACAGGCGTAGGCAGTTCCCCGCACAGGCGGAATAAACTGCTGACCTCTGCCATTCTGTTCTCGTAACTTGCAAATGAGCGCAGCTTAGCTGGGCCAGGAGCCTGGCCAGCATGTGACAAAAGAGAATGAGGAGTTAAGTGTTCCCTTCCTCTCTCAAATATCTGAAATTCATTTGGCTACTCCATGGCTGGAAGCCACTGCACCTGTGAGTGCATCCCAGGGGGTCACTGTGGCCTGTCTGCCTCAAAATGTCAAAAAAACTCAGCAGACTCTACAGTGGGAAAGTGAAGAATAACAGAGTCTGCACCACTGGATTTTCATTTTGGATAGTAAAACACTATTTATTTTCCTTTAATTACAGAGCAATCATGCTCCTCTGAAACAGGGCTTGCAGATTTCACTATAACTTCTCTCTTAATTGGATGTTTGTGAATGTAAAGGCTTCAACCATGACTTGTGGAATGAAACAAAAACATCGTTTCTACATTAATTTAATTCTCTTATTTCCACCCATTCTCTCACAATCAGGTTTCCTTGATATGCTTAATCTTTTGCAATGGTTTCCATGGCAACTCCTCTTCATTGTGGTACCACCAAGGACTCCTGTAATCAGGAAGCCCAACTTTGCCAAGGGGTCTTTTTTGTCCCTTTCCCCCCGGCTCTGCCGCGGCAGACCCCGGCAGCACTGCGGCTTCCTCCCGCCCACCCCACCTTCCCCACGGTCACACCCAAAGGCAGGAGCAGGAAGCACACAATGGGACGGTATTAAGGTTTTATGATTCTTGTCACGGCCAAAGCTCCCTTTTCAAGCCCTGCTACATACACATCGCTGGCTACTGCTGCATTTGGAGTAAATTGCCATCCGAAAGGTGAGGTACTCATAGCTCCCCATCCTCAGAAATTCAAAATGTTATCCTTGCTGTAGTGTCCAAACCTACAAAATAGCTGGTCTACAAAGCACAGCATCACCTGTGTGGTGTTCAGTTACATGAAGCAGCCTCTTCTGTACAGCACAATACCACAGCTGTAGTGTACAGTACGTGAATTATCCCATACTGTACTGCACACATCCATAGCAGGAATATACGGATACATAAATTAACTCCTGCTGTACAGCACACAGCCATAGCCATAGTATACAGCTGTATAAAAATAGCTGATGCCAGGCTGAGCTTGCTCCAGCAGTGTTTGGATTATACACTGCAAGAACCGTACTTTGTTGCTCTGATTTCCTTCCTATAATTTACCTCCCCCTCCTCCAGACCAACCAGCTCTGAGGAATGGACTGTGTGACTGGCAAATCAAACATTATTATTAATCACTGTAATTACTTTTCTTGGCCCAATTGCAGAGCCTGGGAAGCTAACCACAGTCTCTAGAGTGCAACCTTAACTACAACATGTTTCTGAGCCACCATTACCTCATTGTTAGTCACGTTTAACCAGAAAGAATTTTGAAACTTTTATTTTCCCTGAAAACTCTCAAACCACGTATGCTGCACAGACCAGCGTGAGAATCTCTGCATATGTATCTCCGTGCTTCCAGCTAACCACTGGCTTTGCCAAAACCTCAAGTGTTTAGTTCAGGCTGAGGGATAGGCAAATATTTTTATTTCCTCTAGTCGCAAGTAGTGTGAATGGTTTAACCACAACAATGATATAATTTTCTACTGCAAAGTAGGTCATTCATACTTTAAAAAAACAGAATACTACATTCAGCCTCTGTTCAAGTCAAGTAAACATCTTGTTTACTAATTACACTAGCTTTGAATGCCCACATAAGGATAAATACCCTCTTCTGAAAAACACCTCTTCTGAAATGTGTCAGCTACAAGACAAGTAGTTGATGACTGCAAGGTCACTGAATACAGGAGGTGACTTAAAAAACACCACGACTCTCAGCAGACTGCCTTCTTCTCATGTCTAATCACCAGCTTCTCATGTTCAGTGTGAGAGGCCAAGGTATGGTCTCAGCGCTCGTCCCTTGTCCCAGGTATTCCCGTCCTGTCCCGTGCACCCGGCTGCAAGAGCATGTAACTATCCCCAGAAATAACTTTTATTTGCAGGGTTATTTGTCTCTTGGCTCAGTGAGTTGATCCAACTCCCCTTGCCACCACACAGGTGCTAGTGACAACAAGAGGCAAGGAGCAGGAGCAAGTGTCCGGGGGGGAGTGAGATGGAGGAGACCTTTCATTTATATCCATATTTTACCCGTTGTTTTTCTTACCGTGTATACTATACTGTGTATTACTTAAAAGTAAACAGACAGCAAAAAGGAAAACTTTTGTGATGGCTCCTTCTACACCTAGAATATCAGAATCTTTTCTTAGATCAGTCTCATCTTTCTGCAGGGACCCACAACTCTGCTTTACACGTAGAAATACGTCTGCATGTTCCTACTGCACAGTGTGGCCCGAGACAGAGGAAATGCTCAAACCTGCTTATGGCTTAGGCTAAATTTGTACCTGGGTTTGTCCACATTATAACAGAAAAATTATAGATGTGTACAGAAGGGCAACATCACAACCCCTCACAGCTACCCAATGAATGTGGTTACCATATCGTTATGAAAGTAGCTGGCAACCTCTGCTCTTCAGCTAACTGCTATTTCACAGGCTGAGTGGAAAGGGCCGATGATGATAGAGCCAGCTGGGTGACGGAGAGGGAGGGAACAGCTCAGACACCTTTAGCCAGCCTTTCT
Organism: Phaethon lepturus; assembly: GCF_000687285.1. NCBI lineage: Eukaryota > Metazoa > Chordata > Aves > Phaethontiformes > Phaethontidae > Phaethon > Phaethon lepturus. The sequence goes on along the minus strand of NW_010539681.1, from coordinate 130,077 downwards.
TAGCAATCATAATCAAGTAGAAGGAGTGCTGGTTCTCACTGGCTTTGTACGGGCAAGGGTAGGCAGGTTATTGCTAATTGCCAGCTACCTGCAAGCACTTGAATTAAAACTCAGCAGCCACTTTGGGTTTTTCCAGGGCTTGAGTAGTCGTTTGTGAACTCAAAAAGTGGCAGGTGAGTGCTGCGGAGGCGGAGAACCGCTGGCTGCCCATGGGTAAAAGCGACATGGGTAAAAGCGGGAGGGCAGAGAAAAGTCCTAGCCAAAGCCGCAAGGCAAGAGCAGCTTGGCCCGTCCTGCGGCACAGCCTTGCACCCATCACCGGCTGCCCCGGGGAAGCAGCGTGGGGCTTTGTAACCCTCTGAATGGCAGAAGAGCTATGTCTTCAGCTTCAGGGCATAACATGTAGGAGAAATGTAGCCCACGTTATAAAAGAAGTACAAGGAGACAAAAGGCACACAGTTCTGCGCTCAGTATAGTGAATTTATTCACATCACTTGCTGAAGGTGCCAACCTGTGGAAGGGACTCTGAACTCGGGGCAAAACGTTATTACAATATCCCCAGTTACAGAGAGATTTACTGAGTAATCAGCCATTCAAAACAACTGTACTGCCATGCTTGTGTATTCGCTGTCAGGTACAAGTGATGCCATGGTGGCATGGGATGTATACAAAAGAAGTAGACAATGAACCCTCAGTAAGAAAGATGTATATACAGGGAAGACAGAGCAGTGGTTATTCCTGTGTGTATGAGGGGCACTGAAAAGTCTTGAATTAATCATTGTCAAAGAACAGGTGAGTCCCTGGGAATAAGCTTGAAAGGAAGAACACTGAAGTAAAGTTCGTACAGATCTTTTGAGGCAGGCTTGCAAGGCAAACACCTTGTAAAAAAAATAGGTATTTCAGCAAATATCTCTTCATGCATATGTTCTCATTTTTATGCAACTTCTTATATTCAAATAATTGCTAGTTTTTGTTAGGAAATAATCTATGGGCTCTTTTCTGTCCTTGTTGCTGTGAAAATAGTGAGAATTTTTGTCACTACTTAAATGGGACAAGGAAATGTCCTAGAGTTTGACTTTTTGCAAACATGATGTAGACCTGAAAGTCTAGTAAAGGTACTTCTAGCTTCAACCTTTGATTTGCAGTTGTAAAAATTAGTGTTTAACTTCTAAAACTTTAATGAAAACACCATGACTGCTTATATGAAAAATGTGCTTGTAATTATTTACAGGCATGAAACTTCATCTGCACAAAGAGAACTCAGCGCTGAAAATTTGACCCTAGAAAAATTAGTGATGAGTGTTCCAGTTAATATTTCCCAAACATTCCTCTGTTTCAGTGTTGGCCTAGCCTTCCTGTTTTAAAACTTGCATTTTGGATGAGGCACCTGCAGAAGTACATTTTGCTCTAAAATGGAACTTTTGCTATAGCACAAGCAGAAGGAATCAACTCAGACGCTTTTATACAGACAAACACTCAGACTGCAGGTACCAGAGGCGTCATTCACGTAGTCCTAGCTGCTGTTTTGGTTTGGTTTTCTGCCACAGCTGTAATAGCGTCTTGCCTTTAGCCGTACCTCCCTGTCCCGGTTCCCCATCTAGCAAGGTTCCCAGCCAAGACTTTGACCATGGCTGGGGGAGCATTTTGTGTTCAGACCTCTCTGATTTGAAGCACCTTGTCGTACACTCGCAACATCCAATTCTTGACATATTTTTTGCGCTTCCCAAATCCTGACACACCCTCAGCGAGGGACTACATGCATACACTTCATGCACACCTTGAGGAAGCTTTGCCTCCACTTTTCCTTCCCATGTTCCTTGAATTTCCTCCTCGGGTAAGAGAGTGGGAAGGCTGGAAGCAGCCATAGAGCGTGGCACCAGATGGGTGGTTCCGTGTTTGTCCTTGCCTCAGCCAGCGCTGCTCTCGTGTCCGCTGTATCTCCAGCAAAGGCACAAGGGAAGCTGCGGCCACCTTATGCTGCATCCTCTCCTTTCCTCCAAAGACTGTCCCTTTCGGCAGCCCTCTGCAGGGGTGGCATCCAGCCCATTAGCTAACTTATCAACATTTATGTTACAAATATTAGCTAATTAAATAATACCGTTTCTTTGCCATTTACTGCATATCTCTAACAAAACTGCTACCTGGATAAAATATCTCGAAGCGGCTAAGGAGTTTAGCTTTCCAGTCACTCATTCCGTTTGGTGTTATCTATGTTTATTTTTGTTTCTCCACCTGCAGACATACAAAGCAATGAAAACAAGCTGCAAATCCACGTGCTTGCCTTTGGAGTCTTTGATCCTTAAGACAAATGTACAGTTATTAAAACAGTTATCAGACACTCACAGTCTAAGTGTTGCTAATGGATTTTTTTCTCCTTCTCCTTTCCCCTCTTCATAATTCATGCAACGTTTGCTCACAGGAGTGCAGCTCTGGCTGATGCAGCAGTATAAAGTAACCAACTTACCTGAAGCAAAATAATAACAGATCTTCGGGGAGATCCCACCATGAAAGGAGCCAAGATTAAGGAAAGCAGAAGTTTAGAAAGCTGGACTGAAACAAATCCAAGCAAAACATGCATACACCAGCTACTTCGTTCCAGAGGAGGCAGGTGGCAAGCTCACGGCCTCCTGTTCTTCAGCTACCCGTTTCCTTTTGCGGTCATTTTTCATACGAGTTGCTTCCTTTTCTTGCAAGCCAAAATCTGAATATATTCTTTCTGTACTGTGCTTGCAGTTTCCAACTCAGCTTACACATAAAATAATTCAACCGCAGCTTCCTACATTCCAAGTTTATCTTGCTTCTGCAATCACTTTCCTCGCCTCTCTTCTGGATACTTCAGCATCAGGAGGATGTGGGCAAATCAAAGGGAACTGAGAGAAAACAAGATGAAGGAATTGAGAGTCTGAACGAAGTCACATTAAAATCTGGGTAAATTATGACATATGGGCATGCGGTATCTGTACAATATTCATTTATTTGGCATGAAGCAATAATGGGAAGATTCTGTCCTGGGCTCTCAGTGTCCCAGCACGTTATTAGCGGTACAACTGAATCACAGATGTATTCCAACGATCAGTTCAGGAGAGCTCAGTCAGCCAAGCACATACAAAACCTTCCTTCTGCTTCTCCAGTGCCTAGGAAACACACATCTATCTCTTTTTTAAAATCTTATCAAACAGGTCTTCTTCAATGAGGCCAGAGGTGACCAAATTCAGACTATTTGAGACCATAGGAAAATGAAGTGTATTGGCATTTAATATTGCAAGCATTCAGAAAGGAGAATGTGGTAAATGAAGGTACAGCTGGGGCTAGATTAAAGGAAAAGAATATCTTATGAGAAGATACTCTCATAAGAGAAAATATCATAAAATCATATCAGAAAATCAAATCTTAATAATATGATAATCATCAAGCAAAGTTATAGCTTGGCATGGAAATATTTTAAACCAGAAAACTAAAAAAATTGGAATTATAAATATGAGGCAGGGTTTGCTAGTACTTTACAATTACCATTGTTTTTAACAGCACAAAGAGAGCACAGAGTGGAAAAGTACTATAGGTCAGAATGATCATGCAAATGACTACTCCATATGCAATACAGAATAAGGTCCATAATTTACCAAAGGACAAAGTCAATGTCTTAAAAGTTGTTCTTAGTTCTAGTTCATTGATTTTATTATGAATTCATAATAGCTGGGGCAAAAATAGCTGAGACTCATGTCTTCAGACAGAGCATATATTTTTGGATATATATGTTCAGCTCCTAGGACAAGAAAGCTGTGATGATATTGTAGCTATTGGTTGTGTAAACCTTGTTCAGCTTTATGATGCACAATATACACTTAGGTAGTTGGATAATAAAAAGATGCATCATATTTGTGAAAAACACCTTTTACTTCAGCCTAGAAAAAGATTCATGAGAACATACTTTCAGGTGTTCTTGCAAGTATTCATGTTGCATCCGAGTGATAGCTCCTGCTGCCTTACATGTTAAGGCAGTGTCATTTCAGCACAGACACATCAAGGAAGAAATGAGTCAGACTTAAAAAAAACCAAACCAAACCCAACTGTTCCATGTGTTGCACAGCTAGTGAAGGTTGTTGCCTTTGGATTTGTTTCCTGTGTTCTCCAGCATTACCAGTAACTCTAAGTTTCTTCCTAGTCTCTCACCTGCACATCCCTAAAACTTCCCCACATGTGCCAGCCCAAACCACTAGTGCGTAGTATCTCACAATACTTCCACACCATGTCCCCACGTTAGCTGCAGCTGTCCTCCATGTCCACACACCCACCAAGCTCCCCAGTGTCTCCAGACGCTTTCCCCATCCTCTCCGTCCCCTGTGATGCTGCTGTGTCTCTCCGTCCTTGCATCACAAAGTGGGGGATTGCCTCTGTCACCCCCGCTACACCAGCCTGAGATACTTCCTCTTATTACTAAGGGGCCTTTGCCAGACCTTGCAACTAGGCAGGAGATGGAGGGCTTGGTAGTGCAGGGCTTCATACTCATTCACTGTCACCACCCCTGTGGCCAGGAGCCCAGGCAGGCGGGATGGCTTTCTTGCTGCCATGGCATAGCTGCGAGCAGGCTGACGGGGCAGTGGGCACTGAGCTCTCTCTCCTGACTAGGGTATTTCTACACTGGTAAGCACAAAATTTGTATGCACTTGATATCTGCGAGACACTTAATCCTTTGTCAAATTTGTTAAACTTTCGTCACAGCTTCTAAAATTCCTGGGGGAAGACATGAGCAGACAGACAGACAAATGGACACAGACGAGTAGCACGCTTGTGTACATCCCAGTTCTTAGACAACCAGGGTAAGAAACTCAGCATTTGAAACATATATAAAATACCTATGTCTCACCTGCTTGGTCAGTAATTTAGCATAGTTATTTAAGAACTAATTCAAGATTTTTTTTCCTGAGGAAAGCAAAACTATTTTCACCAGCAAAAAAAATTTAAAATAATCCAGGTTGGCAATTTAAAGTTATTACTGGATTCATTAGAGCTTCAATATCCTACCTACTGCTGAGCTGCTGACAGGACGAGATTTAGCTGAAATCAGTGGATCCAATTAGAGCCAGAGGTCCGCACATTGAGCACTTCCAGAGTACAAATTATTGGTGACATTTCTAAACAGTGATTGACAGTTGAAGCCAGCACATGTTCCCTACCCCGCTTTGGAATGTCATTATGAGCAGGAGTGGACTTTGTAACCTTTCCATGGCACTAGAGAAAAAAATCAACTTCCAGTTTTCTGCTCTCCGTCATTTTTCAGCATAGACTTTTTTTTCCAGAGCAATTGGGCACTCCCAACATAACTCTGGATTCTAAATTACATTATAATTTACCAAGGTTGTGGTTGAAAAAGGCCACCCTCAGACCTGGGGAATGTTAGATTTACATTTGTGCAGAAGCAGCAGCCTACTACACAGATACTAATAGCTACTTAGTCTCCGTTATCAACCTAATAGTGTGAAAAAGAACAGTTGAGATGGTGTGTGTTTATTCATTTTCCTCTCTTATACAATGACTCTCTAGAATGTTTTTTTAATCCAATTAAAATTCATTTTGGTATGTCATTTATTAGCCCAACTGATTCCCAATTATATCTCCCTACAAACCTTGCCTCTGCTAGAATATTATAATCAGATTCCAGATATAAATAATTAATAAGACAAGCATGCCGTTCTTATCATAGGTTGTATGTTATCAACAGACTCACAGCTCACGTTTGGTGCTGCAATCACTGTCCTTCCAGCATCCGCTCAAGTATCCATATATCAATATATCAAGTATATTGCAAGGGAACAGATTTAACCATCTTGGACGTTGTACATGCTAAGATAAAGAGGCGCGCGTGTATGAGAAGTCAAGGTCAATTATCTCAGTGTGATTTTTCTGTTATTGGTGTAACAAATTGTTAAAAATTTAGGCCCTGATCATGTAATTATTTTGTGCGCAAAAATCACATGCACATCAAAGTGAATTAGTTCACTACAGAGAGGGACTGCAAGATCAGGCATCTAGCAAAATGTTTACTATTTCAAGTGTATCGTTCTTCACAATGCTGCACTGTCAAAGTAAATGAAGCAGAGTAATGTACATCGGGGGAAAAAAATCAACCAATCCCATTTCCGTCTTCCCCATATAAATAAATACCGAAGATTCCATGACATGAGAGAAAGCCCTGAGAAATAAAACCTGATTGGTAAAATTCTGCCTAGGGTGTTGTAACAGACACCTGAAATACATGTTCAGCAGATGAGTTTCCACTACATTCTTCAGCTGCAACTGGCTGAATAATTCATTAGAGATGATAAGACACCCAGTGAATTTATCATAATATTATTTATACAGTAGGAATGATTACCTGAGGCTGATGGCATTTGTTTACGTTCTCCACTATATGGCCAGAACTTTATATGGCAGGAACATATGTCCCATTTGCAACCTGGCTAATAATAATAATAACAATAATAACAATAATAACAATAACAATAATAATAATTGTTATTATTATTATTGTTTTGTTCAGTGAATTTATTAGTTAAGAACAAGGTACAGATTTTCCAAATTACAGCTGAAACAGAGTATGTGCTTATTTTCAGTGTGCTTTACAATACTTTCTGGTCAAATCTGCAGATAAAGTCTCATTCTGTCTGAGACCATGAAAATCTCATTCTTCATGAGTATAAAAGCAAAGCAAAAAGTGGTTCTAAGTCACATTAACTGTTATTATATTGTAATAGAAACTCAAGGTAAGATGCCACTACCAAAGACATAATTGAAAACCTTACAGAGGGACTCAATAAACCTGAAAATGTAATTCTGCTGTCAACTGTTTGCCCCAAGGGAAGTTGCGTCCTTCAACAACAACAGAGCTGAGGAATCTCTGTCAGTCATGCGCAGGAGTCCTGATCCTCTCTGTCATTCCTGTGGTACTGCAAGAAATGGTTTTGGAAAATTGAGATGCTTTACTCTTAAAACACGTTGCTGTAATAGTCCTAAAGTGTCCTCAGCATAGCAGCACAGTCTTTGTGGATCAGCCAGACCAATAATCCTGTCAGTAGAACTGCAACATTGATCAGGGCTCTAAGATGAGAAAGGAAATGGGCTTTATATTTACCTAAAGCCCAGGTTCACCACCTTCTTCCCTGCTTTTGAAGCTCAGTGGCTTGGTCCCTCTGGCTTAGTAAGTCGCACAAGATTGTGTGTTCTTCAATGTCCCCTCCATAATGCTTGTCATTATACCCTACAGATACAGAATTCAGATAAGAATGCCTTTGGTTTTGTCTTCAAGATTTTTTCAAATTTGTCTGATTCCCAGTCTTCTCCTTCAACATGGAATTATTTCTTTCCTTATTCCCTTAAAGACCCTCACGTCCACACATTCCTGGCTTACAGATCCTGGCTACAAAGATCTCTCACATGATATTTGACTGTAATCCGCTGTATACAAGTATCCTGAGAGACAACAGAGGGAGGCCACCGGGATCTGCTTGCTCAATATCCACCATTCCATCTGGGATTCATAAAATTCCTGAACAGTATGTTTTGTTGCCTAAAGATTCTTTCAGTCTTCCTAGCTGTAGCTGCACTACTGAGCAAACAAGTACTTCACTGCCAAAAAATCCCAGCCAAAAGTAATGTCCGATATACTCTTGGTTGAGCGTGGACCAAACAGTGGCCTGAGAACGCTAATGCTGCGCTCTGCAACATCTGACCATTGCTGCAGCTTTCAGAGGATATGTCTGTTTGATTTTATGTTTCCCTTCTCAAATCCCTCTAAGATGTGGATGTCTAAAACATATCTGCTGTTACAAAACTCGATACCCGTATGTTAGGTTATGTTACTCTACCACATATTATAGCTAAACAATTACTACCCTCCAGAAGAAATACATGCCAAACTGTCCATAGGAAAAAGATACGTTTCTATAAACAGCTCTTTTCTCATATTCTGTCACATTAGAGAGGCTGCACAACATGATCTCACCGCAGAGCTGTGCTGGAGGCAGTTTGGTTCCTGAACTGACTGTGAAAATTGCCTACAGCAAACTCCTGCAGCCTCTGCCCTTTCTTCTCCCAGGAACCATCCATGTTCAGCTGGGCAGGCAGTGATTTTTCTTGTTTGCTCAGGCTTGCACCCAGAACACAAGAATGAAAGGGAGAAAGCTTTGCTGGCTCCCTTCCTTCCCCTAGCCCATCCCAGAACCCACCATTCTTATTTTAACAGCACATCCCAGATTCTGATCCAGGCAATGGAAATAGCTGCTAGACCTTTCTCATTCCTGTGGAGTCCTCTGCACCAAGGCTGCACGTACAGGAAAAGAATCCTACTCTAAGACAGGAGTCAAGTCCAGAGGACAAAAAGATGTTCTCTTTCTCCAACTTCTCTAAGCACTCAAAATACTGGGCCAGGCTTCATCCCCTGGATCCTCTTTCTTCCTCCAACATGAGAGTTCATCCTTCCAGTACACATACAGGAAAGCACATTCAGGTCTAGGTCTCTGCTTACGCTGTAGAGACACTGTTACTGCTCCCATGGTCCTGTTCTGCAGTCTTCTGAGAACAGATATGAGCTCACACTGTCTGGACTCCAAGGCAGCTGCTGCTGCTGCTACCGTCTTTTTTTATAGCAGAATGTATTTTCTTGGCTTCAGCACTGGACTAGCCACATCCTCAAAGCTTATAATCGTGTTGGAGCAAAAGCAGAGCTTATTCCCACAGACCTGCAAAATATATTCTGAAAATATCCTTCTGATCTACTGATTCTCCCATGCTCTGTTTTCCTCAGTCTGTGTTTTTCTCCTGACAGTTTCATAACTCTTGAGTGGGAAACCTCCCAAGTCCCGAGACCCTGATTCCAGCTCCAGTATTTTTCCCAGATATTGTACAAACCAATGCCATGGTAAATGGGTTTGTGAAAGTCCAAAGACTTTTCTGCACTTCCTTGTTCTAGGCAATTTATAACAAATAAAATCCACTTCTCCTGGAACTGCACCAGTGTTTAATGTTTCAGAGCATTTCAGTGACCAGAGCCTCGGCGCTCTTGCACTTTCTTCTTTCCTTTTAAAGGAAAGCAGGCAATTATCCTTAGAAACTGTAGTCTCTATTTAGAAGTCTGCCATGTCCATGTCTGTCCATCCCACGAGTCTTAAGATTCCAACACCTTTAAGTGTGCCTATGGATCTTCCTCTCCTTTCAGATCTGTTTCCTTTAGCTGTTAAACCATAGCATTACACTCCTGGTGTTCTTGGTCCCCTCACATCTTAACTCTCCCAGGCTGCTCTCTAGACCTCTAAAGGACACCATTTCCGTAGTCCAGAGATAGAAAGGCCCTTGCAGGGTGCTTGGAGTCCTCTGGTTCAGGCTCTGAAAACCGTGAATTATGCCCTTCCTCCTTCTAGTCTTCTTATGAGTATGGCCACTTTTCCCTATGAATATTATTTCTAATATACTCTTCTTCTCAGAAAGTACCACTTACAAGGGCGATAATTTATTTAGTGATTTTCCTTGTTAGGTGCGTGATGGAAGGGTCTCTCTAGTCATTGCATACACATTTAAGTTCACTATTCAGACCAGTATGTTAAGTGAACTTTCATATTAGGGAGATCATTACCATCTAAAAGGGGAAGTCATACTCTTTTCACTCTTGCATCAGCACTGGCACTCAACAGAGTCTTGTAAGCACTGATGCAACTCATAACTAAGCAGAAAACTAAGTCGGCCAAAGAAAACCAATGGTTTTATGGGGGCTTTGTGAGTCAAATCGTCTCAGTGAAGAGCCCAGTGGGTGCCAGAGTTAGTGCAAGCTGGGGAGGAGGAAGGGAAGGATGCATAGGGCACAGGTGAGACCCAGGAGCCAGAAGCAGGGACAACAGGGGAGAGGGCAGGGAAATAACGTCTCTCTCTTGCAGCAGCAGGAAGCAAAAAGACCAGCTCAGTTGTCCTCTTATCTTCCTGTCTAGATGCATTTTCAGCCTGTTCACAACAAAACATCACCAGCTGAGGCAGTGGGAAGGTGTATCTGAGGAAGTCTGCATTAGTTGAGACAAAAGAAGTATCCTTATAATGTCATTCAAATGCCAAGTGAATACTTCAGATGTTTGCACTATTGGTGATTTTTACTGTTCGTTAAAGCACTTAAAGGAAACGTCATACTGTGAAGTTGTGAGTGGTTTCCTTTTCTTGACAGGGGGTCTGATTCCCATATTTTAGACACATTGAGGTAGGTGAATTGGGAAGACCATTTACACCCCTGTTCAGTGAGTTATAGTTAAGCAGTAATTATGCCATGCGCCACAAACAGCCGGTAGACAGTCTACACAGCAGAATATTTCATTTTATTGGAAAAGACTTCTGAATAGCAAACACATTCATGGAATCCAGAATCAGATCTTAACTTGCAAACAAGGCAAAAAAGCTACATTTGCTGGGTAGTTTATTTTCAATAAATAATTCAACCTCTTCCAATAGAAAGTAAGTCCTGCATTCTAAAACAGAGAATTAGTTTTGCACAAATGATTCCCAGTGCACTATTTGTTCACTGGCAAAAGTCATGTCCACTGAATTCTGGCATGTAGCATGTTTCATTAAAATAGTTCAGATGTCCTACAAATTGTTAGCTGCAAAATCTCCCTTGTTCTTTGAGCATAGGCTGGTACATAAAACAATGAGAGCTTCAAGCATATCCTTCTCCCAAAGATGTGATTTATGTCAATAGATAGGAAGGAATTAGTGCAAAGCATGAATTATCCTTTCACTACAACACTGCTTTCCAAAATGTGTATTTCAACCACCCTAGTACAGAGCTCAGCAATATGAAAGTCTTTAAAACTATATTGATCAACAAGTGATAAAAGAATCCTTAAAACTTAACAACATAAAACCAATATGTTAAAAATATCCATAGGAGCACAAGGCTTCTGAATATATGCTTACTCTTTCCAACATATATTTTTCTTTGCCCTTAAAGAAATTAAAATTAATTATAAAAATGAGGACATCCCTAATAGGATTCTTACTGAAATGTTACGAGGTTTAATTTGTGTAAAAGTACTGACAAGTTTATTCATTTTGTAGGAGTGTGGAATTTGCCTCACGTAACACTCAGGACTTAGCTACAGCTTTGATAGAAATGTTATTTGGTAATTATCTGCTCTTCCCTCAGGGACAAAGTAATTAATTCTCTTCTGCCATTCACAGCATATTCTGTTTTTACACACATATGAAGGATGAATTGTGGAATATTATTATCAATAGTTACTTTATTGACAACCAATAAGTCATCATCCTGGCAACTCTGCCATGACTTTTAAAGAAAACTCAGGAACACAGAAGTCAAACTTCACTTCTTAACCTTTTTGTTTGTATTTTGGAGAGGGGAGAATAAATCTAAAGGAAAATAAATACTTAAAATTAGCTTTTGTCTAAAGAATTAGATGACATTTTATATATAAACAAAGAAAATAACCCACAAAAATATATTTTGACATAACTCACAACTAGAGTAAAACCCATATGTTTTTCCTTATTTTCTGATTCTTTATTCCTTTCCTTTACAGTAGAGAAAAATTTAAAGTTCAGGTTAAATACAAGTTTGAGCAATATATTTAACCATAAGTAAGGACCTGAACCTCCCCCTAAGGTACAGTTTAAGGCATGTGACATTATCATCCATTATTGAGAAACTGTGCGTCTGGAGTTAAGGTGTTCACCACAGCCTACTCTTTATCACAGTGTGGTATGTTTCCTACTTTCAAAGAATATGTACAGAAGAAGCACGTGCCAGCTGATAGAGGTCCTGGAAATGCTGTCTTTGTGAAGAGGAAGACAAAAATGTTCCTATCAGTATTTTGGACCCAAATATTACTCAGAGGAAGTCACTGCTATCAAGAAAAATGCTTGTAGTAATTGTTTTTGCAGATGTTTTTGCCTGCAACAAGGGAAGTCCTAGTTCAGTTGGGCTGCGGGGGAAAGGGCTCACTTCCAGGGATTCTCACATCAGATCTACCTCATTCTCCATTCCAGGTACCATGGCCTGGGCAAGCCATTTTGGCTAGAGAGTTAGAAGTATGATTTCCTCCAAGGATTTGTTGTGAACAAAATCTACTGGTATAGATGCAAAAATACAGCATGGACTTCCCTTGTCTCAGTCTAGTCTGTCTCTTGGCAGACCCAATAAAAAGTTCATCACAGAAAGCACTCCTGTATAACCTACTGTCCCTCCTAGGGAAGGTTGCTTCTTCTCCTGCATGTGATGTACTTTCTAATATGAACTTGGCTATAGTTTCTTGGGGTTGTGGTTTCCCATTTGAAAAATAATGATAGCAGCATTTCCCACCCAACAGGAAAGTTGTGTCAATAAATGTACTAAAGATGTCAAAGGATGGAGCTATAGAAACACAAATACCAATACTGTAGCTAGAAATTAGGAACTTAATGTTCTTAAGTTTTCACTGTCCAAAAATGTAGTCAGCTCTGAAACAACTGAAATTCTCATTTATTCCATCAGCAACTAAGGGACTTGGCACCAGCCACTTAACTGGTGCTGGCCTTAGTCAGTTTTAAAAAACCTCTTGGACGTAATCTGCCAATAAGCCAACAATTAGACCTTTTACAGGAAACAATTCCATTGACAAAAATTAAGTTTAGGAAGAAGGAGGTGGAGGACTGGAACTGGCTGCACTTCACAACAGTGCTGGTAATAAATCTTGACAATAAAAGGGAATGAAATACTTAAGCCAGAAAAGTGAAATCACTAAAAATAAAACTAGAGAGAAATTACATTCATCTCCCAGATCTCATTCGAATATCTGACTGGAAAAATTTCCTGCCACGATAGCTGCAGTATCCCAAGAGATCCACATCTGCCTTCACCCATGCAACTGTGCCAATCAAGACAACAAATAATGAGTGATATTCCTTTCCTCATTATGTGTGTTCCAGTTTGTGGCCAAGATAAAACACTCACAGTGGATAGGAAAACAGTAGTTATGTCCAACAAAGATGCCCCTCTAGGATTCCTTCCAGACTCAGAGCTACATTTGGCAAAAAAACCCACCCACCAACAAATGTGTGAAAAAACACTTCCAAGCCCAGACGACAGAACGCCTCTGTTTTTTCGCACAAGGCACAGCCTGGCTCTGGCAGTGCAAACACCCACTCTTGCCTCAGACAGCCAGGGACTCGGGACATGAGTAGTCCTTGCACTCATCACACGAGTCATTAGCACCTTGTGGCATAACAAGCCTGGTCCTTTCATCAGTACTGGGAAATAAGCTTTGTGCCAAACAACGGGAGAAACAGCGGAGTGCCCACCAGCCTCTACAGCTCTTTTCCCCTGCCTTTTGCCTAAGGTATCTCACCCAAGGCTGAAACACATAATTTGAGGTGCACACAGTCTTCCTCTTCTTACTTTGTCCCTCCTCCTCCTAGGCATGAGATACCACGGAACTCCTTCAAGCACAGCCTCTCCTGCAGCATCCTGGCACATGGATTGTGCAGGATACACACGCATCAGCTTTGCTGTGTGCTAGACCTTGCTACGCTGGAGACTCCCCAGTTGACACCACGGAATCTGACACTTCTCCACAGGGCAGATCAGCACAAAGCAAGTGCCTCGCTTGGTTCACAGAATCGGTTCCACAGGATTAGCGCAACACTGCACTCAGCCTCATTAACATGCCCTACCTCATCGCTGAGAAGCAGGGCTAATTACTGAGGGTGCAATACGGGCTGATAAAGTCATAGTATCTGGCTGTTCTGCTGCTATTTTAGTTGATACCAGTCTGAGATTACCCACCGCACACTGTATTGGATACGGTGAATGAAATGAGAAATAATGAGGTGAAAAAACTTCCTTTGCCTTCTTTTCATACTTCAGCAAAGGTTTGGGTCATACTTGATTTCAATACAGGGTGAAGGCTGGGGGTCAAGTTCCGCTGGGGACAACTCAGTTCTTCCTATCCTAATTGCTCAAGCCGTACTCTTCATGATTAATTCTCTCATCAGTGCTTCAAGGTCTTCAGGGATTTTGGCAAAGATGACTGTGTTATCAGCTGATCTAATGTGGCTTAGGTGCTCCCATTTATCATGATGCCCTTTCCCTCCCTATTCAAGGTTTTTATAAACTTTTCCAGGCACGAGGTGAATTGTTCCAGTGTGACAATATCTTCTTGTCTAGTTCTATTCTTCCACTTGATCTCTTCACTTTTCTTGTCAATGCTTAAATGTCACCACAGCGCATTGTTCACATGCTTTGGGATTCTGAGAAATCCTTCTTCTTCTCCAGTGTTTCTCATGCTGACTGTGTCCAGGTTTTTTGTGTGTACACCATTTTCATTACACACCTCATTAGGGGCGTGCACCTGCTCCTGTCAAAGCCAATGGCAAAATTCCCATTTACTTCAGTAAAAGCAGGTTTAGACCCAGTGGTATGCCAACTGATAAATTAACTTTCAGACAAAACCCAAAGAGGTAGGAAATTTTCCAGGAATATGATTTGCCATTTGAACAAAGGAAGATTTTTCTAATTGAAGCTGTCAGAAACTTTTCTGCATATAATCAATAGCTCCTTTGTTTATCCACTGCTGAAGACCTGAATGCAAATAGATTCCATAAAACTGTAAATAAATAAAATGACAGTCCAGTAGCATTTTCATAAAGTGAACTTTATTAATGTAGCCACCATTAACACTGTACACTACAATTGCTTATGACGTAAAGGGATGCCCACTATTTGAAATGAATGAAAACACGTTCCTGAATGGCCAATAGTGGATTTTCTCTGAGTAATATCTCCGCAGTAAATTGTATTTCATCAGTGTAGAAGCACAAGGTTTTGAGTTAATCATGTGATGCAAGAGAAAACAGAACAAAAAAATTGTAAAAGCATATGAGTGAAAACATGAAACATTATTTTGGCCTCTGTGGAAATTTTCAAACACAGCATGTATTTTTTCTTTTAACAGTTTGGGGACATGGAATGAAAAAATATGGGTTGATATGTCTTTAACATTGGTCTACCATGTTTACTATTTTGACCTTGTGGAGATGCTTCTTCTGTGAGAGTTGGAATGAGATTTTAGTATGCAGTGGTTTAAAATAGAAGATAAGCTTCATCTTCTTTTACAGTCAACATCAGCCTCATTTCTATAACCTAGGGTGTCCTAGTCCAAGCATTCAAATTAATCAGTATATATTTAAAGTTGGTTTATAAAATAAAACAAGACAATCCACCTTCTTTCCAAACTGGAGTTATTCTTTTAAGTTGAACTCTTCAGGAAATCAAGGTCTGGTGAAAATTTTCTAAAAATTGAAAAATTTTTATACTAGTTCTTGTTTGACCCACAACTGGCTATATTGTCATTCTTCTAATCCCAAACATAAATTGCTACTTTCACTGGCTGCGGAACTGTAATATAGATTAATGTCCACTGAGTTATAGTTTGAGACGAAATGAATGTCTCTCATGATGTAAACCAAATTTAAGTCCTAGCCTCCAGAAATTGTTCCATTAATGAATTTCTTCCCTATCCCTTCATCAGAAATAATGAACCCAATCTGAAATCTTTAATGAAATTCTCATGGAGCTTATTAAAGAAACTGGAAGTTTGTCTGAGTGAACTATAGGATCAAATATATTCTTTGTATCACTGCTACTGCAGTGAGTTTTATACGTCAGTTTGTAGCTCCTCTGCATCGATGATACATGTGTGCGTGGCCGTGTCGTTCAGAGCATACCATACACAGGCAAAAATGACAACAGGTAAAACTGAAAGAAACTCTGCTTGGTGTTCAGCAAGCACCAGAGAAGACAGCATCATTTTAGTCCTTGTCATCATTGCACAACCCCCAGGTTTCCCTCCACCAAGAAACCTTTCTCTCCAGCCCTTTTGCACCGGTAAGTCTAGTGGGAGGTCAGTTGCCATGACTGCACATCACCTCCTTTTTCTACTTGATATCGTGCTTCGTAGTGTTTATTACAGAGTGATTCAGATATCAGTTGCACTAGGTAAGAAAATCTGAATCTTAACCTTAGTGATTTGAAAAGTAATTGCCATGGAGAACATGAAACAGATCTTCACACTCTCTGCTAGTCATACCTTTCATTAATGACTTGATCGGTGCTTTGGCAGAGCACAGGCTTTCAGAAGGCATCAGCCCACCTTCCTTATTTTGGTTTGCATAACAAAAGTCACTGAAGTCTCCTTCCCTTTACGAACAAATACCTGTGGGACATTAAAAGCATAAACATGAAAGTACCATGAATTATATCTGTAATATTCTTCAATATAAGATTACCTTCCATATCAGGTTATTGCACTTCGACTATCAGCTATGCTGATCTTCCTGAGTAGCACAGTGAATTTTACTGTGCACTTCACACACAATACACTGATTCCTTGGCTCCTGAGAACAGACTAATTGAGAGGGTGTGTTGTATTACAGAACATGATTTGCCTATAAAGATTACCATCTAGCTCATTAATTTTACATTACCATACCATGCTTCTATTGACATTATCACAATGCTTTCTACAACTACTTACTACAATCACAAAAATGCACAGAGATCATATAGCCATTAAGGTGCTGAAAAGATTTTTAGAGATGTTATTATTTATTCATGTTATAGCAATGCCTCCTGGTCAGTATTGGGACCCACTGTGCCAAAATGTGTTCCCTGTCCTGAAAAACTTGGAACCTAATTACTCCTAGAAGTAACACAAGTATGACACAAAAAAATAGGAAGAAAAGAACAGCAGTTAGGACTTGCATATAAATAAATCAAATATTTACACAACTGGAGACCTTATGTGCATTTTATAAATGTACATTATTGGATAATTACAAGAAAAGTTGATAAACAATAGGAGTGAACAACAACAATGTGGAAGTGATTGGAGAGGGGACAACCAAGAGAATACTGGACTGGTGAGAGTTTTCGTCCAGAAGGAACAGCCTGGGATGGCATTTGAGGAAAAAGAATGCAAACGGATCAGACAGCAGCTGATCTCATCAGTGAAACCAATGCTGCAGGGTTAGCATAATTAGATATACTATTTCTGAATAAAAATGGCAATATTACAATAATTTGTGAAGGGTCTTAGACAAGGAAGTAGATTAACTGAGTATGAGACAGTGTATGTGAGCACCAGTATTCTGAGGGATGCTGTGGGAGAATCCAAGAATGAGATTCTATCAGCAGAAGTTTGAAGGAGTCAGAAGGGATCCAGGTCCCTTCTGTTTAAAAACCAATGCTGACCTGGGCTAAAGGAAGCGTTTCCATTTTATAGAGACTTCTGGACTTCTGAGAAAAATGGCCTTTCAGTTCAGAATGAAGTGGTAAGTAGAAAGTAAAAAGTTCACTTGAAAATGAATTGTAGTAAGATTCTGCTTGAAAAAATCAAAGTATTTTGCTGTGAAAAATTGGGGTGAAATTCTGCAGCACAACCATGTGTGCCCAGTACCATCTGAGACACCCACGACACCATTTGGAAGAAGCATACACTGTGAGGTACATGGCACGGCTCCTTTGACTACAGAAAGTTAGGAGTGTTGGCATTTACAGCTCAGTTTGGGAAATTGCTCCCTGCTCTCCCACAGCAATGAGTCTGAAGCCATGAGATTGCCAGCGCAGAGGAGGACCCCTGAAGCTGCCAGACACAGTGTTGCAGAGCCAGGAGCTGAATAACAAGCTTGAAGTCCTCAGGGCTTCCAGGTTCCTTGCTGCAGAGGCAGGAGACTAAAGCAGCAACATTTGCCTTTCCCCAGATCATCACAATAATTCTGCACAGTGTGCTAGAACCTCCCCATTACTCTCAGTTTCATCTTTTCTCTCTGGCTACAACAATATCAAAAGGTCCAATGGGCAACACAATGGCTCTGAGCTTGGTTGTCAACTGTCAGTCTATCATGGGAGAGCATCACTGATGAGGAAATGGTGCTCCTGGGATGCCAGCTCCATGTTAGGAGACACTGCAGGCTGAAGAATCTCAGCTGAAAAGGAAGATGAGCCTGAAGACTTCAGATCCCACCAGCAAGACTGATGCAAGGCTCCTGCGGTTCACACATGTAGGCAGGGAGTCTGCAGACCCTCAGGCATTCTAGCCTTGGGGCACCGGGCCATTCTCAAAATGGCAGATTCTGCATAACACAGTTGCTTTGGAGTCGCTAGCAGCCCATAAAATGCGCTGGCAGGAACTCAGGTATGTTGCTATTGGAAATCCACCTGTGTTTCTCTTATAGTTCATCAAAAACAACGTAATTCCAGAAGACAATCTGGATTTCGTAATAGAAACACAGTTGGAAATACCCAATAACTCAAACAGGAAGGTCAAGCTGTGAAGATAAGCGATAAGGAAAAATTAGACCACTTAATCAGCTTCTCCCAGTGGCTAGACATAAGCAATAAAAATATAGTGAAATAACCTGTAAAGAACCAACAGCAAGGAAATACATATATTTAAAACTAATTTTCATCCTTACAGCTTTCTAGACTTACAAAATACCCAATAGTTTTACAATTCTGCCATAAATTCTTCCTGCAGTACAATCTGGGGCATTACGCAGCATTAGCTTACCTGTAGTATCTGGTACTGGGTTTTATTTTCCCCGCGCTAGTGCTGTCTTTACTCAGAAGAGATGCAGCTGCGGTGATGCTCCTAACAACATTTGTCCCTCTGTCTCACGGACATGGTTTCAATTAAATTTAATTACAGCCCCTGTAGTTTCAGACCAAAGTCTGCTTCGCAGCATGTGTAGCTTCTATTGCAGGACAGAAAGCTCTGCCGCAAGAACAGACAAACTGCTGCCACCCCATAGTATTATTTGCAGTGACGATGGGTCAGTCAGTCTTTTTTTTTTTTATATTATTTGAGGCTTATTCAGGGCCCTACTGCTGCAACCTGTAAGCAAAGAAAAAGATGGAGTGAGTAAAAGATGAAAGCAGCTCTCCTGAGGCAGATTTTTATCATGAATCTCACTGTCTCTGATGCTTTTTCGGAACCCCCAGCTCCTGCTGTCAGTTGATTATAAAGACCAGGCTCCTTTTTTCTTAAAAAGTTATTATCACTGGCAATTACAGAGAAAAGGCACGAAAACATGACTGAGGTGTTCCTGCAGGGCTCCAAGAAGGAGGCAAGGGAAAAGAGTGGAGCAGTTATTTCTCTGACAACCTTACTCTAAGCAAAACTCAAGGGTTTGGAAGGACTTTGGACTGTAAACAGGCATCTACAAGAAATGAGGGGAAGTATAAATCTCATGCCTAGAAGTTTAAGAGTAGAGTCACTCCTTTGGTGCTGAAAACAGAGGGTTTTGGCGCAGATGCTGGAAAAATCATGGTAGATTTGTGCACCCCTTAGCCTGCTCCAAGCTTAATTTCTGCACAGCAACAGGTTCGAGGCCGGGCTGGGTACTCTGGGTGCTGCCAGGTTTTACTCTCACCCCAGATCTTTGTTGTTCGGAACCCAGCATCTGCTGAGACAGATTATGGGTTTGTTGCACTCTAACTCTGCTCAAACACAGAAAACGGCATGCAAAAACCTGTGAAATAAATGCAAATCCACTTTCTGAATAGGCCAGACACATGGCACCATACTAGGAGCTTTATTTCTTAGGCATCAGACAAATAATTTTTGAATTTTTTGATGCCATGAACAGGATCCATATAAAGCCAGGCACCGAATCCGAGAACAAACGGAAAAGGAAAAACACGCAGCATTTTCTCCCAGCAGCAATTGCAGCCACATGGCAATCTCGGCTGCCATGCGGAAAACATTCATTAGCCTATTTAACCAAAATTAACTATGAAAATGTAAGAGTTTTCTTCCCTTACATTGGTAAGTTATCTTTTAATGTAAGTGTTTTCTAACCAATTTAAAGCAATTTTTCCTGTAAATGGTATCATTATTATCATTATGCTGGGAAAGGTTAGGTCCTGATTTTTCTCAGAGTTCTCAGAACCACATTTTATGTGCTAAAATGTCAAAAAAACCTTCATGTCTTAGATTCACTGAGGTGCAGTAAATTAATGTCAAGAAATAAAGAGGGAGTATCCCGTTGGACAAAGCAGAAGTGATAAACTGTAACTGCAGATACATACCCCCACAAATGCCTTTCTTAGACAAATCAAATCAATATCCCAGCTTCAACAGCAAGTATTTCAAAGGACCCGACCTGACCATGTCTCACACTGTGGTCCTGGTTTCATCAAAAATATGAACAAAGTTGCTGTAAATTGTAATCCTGAGTTTAAGTCACTGAATCAAAGTACCTCAGCGTCAGACTTTACACACTTCCCCTCCACCTCCATGATGTGATGAATCAACTAAACTCTCCTTGAAGGAGTTGAAATCTATTTCTAAATTTGTATTTACCACTGTGTGTACACTACAATTGCAAGTATATATATATTTGAATGAGGTCTTTTTGGAAAAAGAGCCTCTGATTGACATTTGT
>NW_010539681.1:43083-109577 GCF_000687285.1 Phaethon lepturus | reverse complement strand
CTGCTGAAGACTGCGGAGATTTTTTGTTTCAGTTGAGTTGGGGTTTCATTCTTTCCTCTTTGGTAAGCCCTCATTTGCCATAAGAGAACACAAAAATGCCTGTGCTGGACCAAACCGCTGGGCCATCTAGCTCAGCATCTCTTCTCTAGCAGTGTAACAAGGCAAGCACAAAGTGATACTTGCCCAAAATACCATCCAGCAATTTACAGCGCACAGCTTCCTCAGCTAAGGAGGATGTCTTTGAGCTTATTAGCCCTCACACTACATATTTTTGTAGTTGTTTATTGAGTTTCATAAACTTCTAGCATCTACAATACCCTGCGGCAAGAAATTCCACAGCTTGCTTACATGCCACGGGGACCTTCTCCTCTTTTATGTTGCACTTCTCAACTACTAGCTTGTAGGTATAGTTAGTCTCCTAGTTCTGGTGCTGCAGGAGATCTGTGCTCACCTTCTCTATGCCTTTCATGATTTTATACACATATGCCATAGTCCATCTCAGGTGGCTTTATTCCAGTCCAAAGAGTTATTTGGATTGGATACTTAATTAAATCTTAAATGGGGGATCTGGGATTGTCCATATTATTCAAGATAAATAATGAATTTATACAGTAGTGTAATATTTTCTGTTGTGTTTTCTGTATTTTTCTTAACATTTCTTAACACTTGACTTCTTTTTTGAATACAAATGAACACTGAGCTGATGTTTTCACAGAACTGTCTGTTATAACCTCACAATTTCATTCCTAAATTCCTCATCAGCTCAGAGCTTATAATTTTATAGGTGAAGTTAGAATTT
The DNA here is from genome assembly GCF_000687285.1 of Phaethon lepturus. Taxonomy (NCBI): domain Eukaryota; kingdom Metazoa; phylum Chordata; class Aves; order Phaethontiformes; family Phaethontidae; genus Phaethon; species Phaethon lepturus. Next base: position 108,778 of record NW_010539681.1, on the reverse strand, counting down.
TTTCCTGTGCACATTGCTTTACTTTAACTACACTGAATTCATGTGCCATTTTATTGTTTAATCATTCAGTATCATAAGGTCTTTCTACAATATTTTATCCATGTTGGCTGTAATTTCTACTCTCCTGAATAACAGTCCCATCAGCAAGCTTTATCACCCCACTCTTTACTTTTTCAATAACTACTTATTGTTTAATCTCTACTGCTTGCTGTTTCAAGTGTTAAGTGGTGAGTTGTGTATGACTACATCAAGGAGGAAAGATTCAGAAGAATTATTTCACAATATTTCTACTCCTTGTATCACCTTTTCCTCTTCCCATCTTTCCTATATACTCCCTGTTTGCAATACTCTGCAGAGAAAAATTATGTGTCATTCAAGGAAATTACACTGATAACTGTTCTCTGAAAAGAACATTTGGATAATTAAAAGGTGAATTCTCTTTCTTCTGGAGCCTGTTCTAACTGAGCTAGAACCAGAGTGAGCTCTGAAAAAGAAGTATGAATGTACATATAGGGAGAATCATCATTTTGTTCATTTAGTTTGATGTTCTGACAGAATCAACTGCAGTTTTCTTCTTACTGTCTGGTGGGCTGACAAGAAATCTCTCCAAGGCCAGAACAAAGAATGCTCCAGGGATCTGACAGCACACAGGATTTATGTAGCAGCAGACCATCATCCTATTCAGAAGCATTTAGCTGGAGTAGTTTACCTTGCCTCTACATCCAATTTCCATCAGTCAGAAATGTCAAGGGACCAGAAGGATTTAAAGAGCAGAGGATAACCTTTGTTTGGGGGTTGGTTTATTCATTCACAACATGCAGGAAGTATGAGTACATACTTAAAAAGGCAGGAAAAAGTATACAAAGTTGTTTTCAAATCTGACTGGCAACAGAGTGTTGAAAGAAGTCTCTTACTATACAATCTCAAGAAATACAATCTTCAGGACTCCTGTTTTCCCTAGGTCCAATGACAACAAAAAGTTCTTCTTACGTTTTGTCCTCCAAAGTCCTCACTCTGAGTATTGGACTTCAGGCAGAAAAACTGTGAACCCCACAGCTCAGGCAATTCATGATTTGGGACTCATTTTAGCATTCATTACAGTTTGAAGAAAACTATATTTGTCCTTATTTAACATGCAAAGATTTAATTTATTGGTTTTTTTAGCAAAGAAGGACTTTGCTATTTCTCTTTAGGTTGTTTTTCTTCCAGTGAATCATATGTATTTAATGACTCCAAAGTTTTCTAAAGAAGAAACTATCATCTATGCTTCTACAGGTATGTCAGCCAGAAAAGGAAGGTCAAAGAAAGCAAATCCCCCTGAAAAGCAAGACTGGCAAACTGGTAACAACGGATGAGGAGAAGGCTGAGGTACCGAATGACTTCTTTGCCTCAGTCGTCACTGTCAGTGTCTCTTCCCACACCTCGCAAGTGGATGAACTGCAAGATGGGGACTGGAGAAACAAAGTCCCTCACACTTTAAGAGCTCAGATTTGAGATCACTTGAGGAACCTGAACATACACAAGTCTATGGGACCTGATAAGATGCATCCCAGAGTCCTGAGGGAATTGGCTGATGTACTTGCCAAGCCACGCTCCATGATATTTAAAAGGTCATGGCAGTCAGGTGATGTCCCTGGAGACTGGAAAAAGGGAACCATTGCACCCATTTTTAAAAAGGGTAGCAAGGAGGACCCTGGGAACTACCGACGCATCAGCCTCACCTCTGTGCCTGGGAAGATCACGGAGCAGATCCTCCTAGAAGCTCTGCTAAGGCACGTGGAGGACAGGAATGTGATTTGAGACAGCCAGTGTGGCTTCACCAAGGGCAAGTCCTGCCTGACCAACCTAGTGGCCTTCTATGATGGAGTGACCAAATCAGTGGACAAGGGAAGAGCTACCGATGTCACCTGTCTGGACTTCTGTAAGGCCTTTGGCGTGGTCCCCCACAACATCCGTCTCTCTAAATTGGAGAGATAGGGCTTTGATGGGTGGACTGTTGGGTGGATGAGGAATTGGTTTGATGGTCACATCCAGAGGGTAGTGATCAATGACTCAATGTCCAGATGGAGAGCGGTGAGGAGTGGTGTCCCACAGGGATCCGTGTTGGGACCAGTACTGTTTAATACCCTCATCAATAACATAGACAGTGGGATAGAGTGCATCCTCAGCAAGTTTGCAGATGACACCAAGCTGAGTGACACGCCTGAGGGATGGGATGACATCCAGAGGGACCTGGACAAACTCGAGGACCTGGACAACATTCAATGTCAGGTTGGACAGGGCTCTGAGCAACCTGATCTAGTCAAAGATGTCTCTGCTCATTGCAGGGGCTTGGACTAGATGACCTTTAAAGGTCCCTTCCAATCCAAACTATTCTGTGATTCTATGTTTATCCTACATGAATGGAATCAGGATAAGATCATTCCCTTATTCTATAAGGGCTGTATAATTTTAATGTAAATTATGCAATATAGATACCTATAAGCCAGCTTATATTTGGAACAGTTCAATGTTTTATGTGACCACCATTTTACCTTTTAGTTTATGACCTACTTACATCACTTTACATTTTCTAAGAACAAGCACCTTCAGTCACACTCACCAATTCACCTAATGAGATGACAATTATTTATATTATCAAAATTGAGAGAGACATCACAGGAATTTCAGTTGCCTGTGCAGTTTTGTCAGCAGCTATGCACAGGTATTGTGAAACTATGAGCATTCTTGAGAGTATTTACTTTAGCCTACACATTTTCACTGGAAACAAAGGTGGTGCATATCAGAGTTCAAAGCCTGAATTTTTTATTCATAAGCAGTTTTTGCAGTCAATGTTGAGCCTGGAAATGATGCTGAGTTTGCCTTGAGAGTGGAAAAGAGCAATTTAAGCAAAAACACTGACTGTCATGCACAAAAAAAAAGTTAGAAATGTATTTGCATAAATAGTCACTGAACTGTTAGGATACTGAGGGAGCTGGCTGAAGCTCTCACCAAGCCACTTCAATCATTTTTCAGCAGTCCTAGCTAACCAAGGAGGTCCCAGTTGACTGGAAGTTAGCAAATGTGACGCCCATCTACAAGAAGGATCCAGGGAAATACAGGCCTGTCAGTCTGACTGCAGTGCTGGGGAAGGTTATGGAGCGATCAACCTGAGTGCCATCATGCAGCACATACGGGACAACCAAGTGATCCAGCCCAGCCAGCATGGCTTTATGAAAGGCAGGTCCTGCTTGATCAACCTGATCTTCTTCTATGACAAGGTGACCCGCTTAGTGGATGAGGGAAAGGCTGTGGATGTTTTCTACCTGGACTTTAGTAAAGCCTTTGACACCTTTTCCCACAGCATTCTCCTGCAGAAACTGGCTGCTCATGGTTTGGATGAGTGTACTTTTCACTGGATTAAAAATCTGGCTGGGTGGCCAGGTTGAAATAGTTGTGGTGATTGGAGTTAAATCCAGTTGGTGGCCAGTCACAAGCAGTGTTCTCCAGGGCTTAGTATTTGGGCCAGTTCTTTTTAATATTTTTATGAATGACCTGGACAAGGAGATCGAGTGCTCCCTCAGTAAGTTTGCAGACGACACCAAGCTGGGTGGGAGTGTTGATCTGCTCGAGGGCAGGAAGGCTCTGCAGTGGGATGTGGACAGGCTGGATTGATGTGCTGAGGCCAACTGTATGAGGTTTAACAAGGCCAAGTGCCAGGTCCTGCACTTGGGTCACAACAACCCCATGCAATGCTAGAGGCTTGGGGAAGAGTGACTGGGAAGCTGTCCAGCTGACCAGCTGGTGCTGGTCAACAGCCAAGTCACCTTTATGTTATGAAAACTCATTGTTTGTTGCAGGTAGACAGGTTAGAATTTTCCCTCTCTCCTTTAAGGACAAAAAAGAAAAAAAAAAAAAGGCAGCTGTACCTAGCACAAGGCATTGCCATCTGTATGCATTAGAGTAAGCCAATTTAATTCTTAGGATAATAGGACTTTCCAAGCTTTCAAAGCTACAGGCAAAAAGAATATATTCCACTTTGTTTTCTCAGATCCTAAACCTGATTTTCATCCCAACTGAAATGATTGCCTTAATGGTAAGTATTGATATTGGTATGTTTATTTTGTGAGCACATGTTTTGAAACAATATTTGAATAAGAAATTCTGTAAAGGAAATAATGAAAGACAAGTCGGGTCATCTGTCACTTTTTGAGCTGTAGGAAAACATATCATTCTCAGAAAATCAGTTTTCATATGAAAAATGTGCACAAGAAAATGAATGACAGAGGGAGAGAGAGAAATCAGGAGAAGAGCTACTTTGTGTTTCATTTTGGTAGAAAAAATCTGTATCAACCAAATGAGGTTTTTGTTGTAACATAATTCAGATGAGTCATAATGTTGATTCTTATACCAAATGCATCAGAGTCTCGGTGAGATAGCAAGTTCAGACTCATAGTTGAGAGAATTATTTATCAGTCTGAGTTGAATAAGACATCATTCATTTAACAGAAATTAGAAGTAGCTGCCTTGGCAGAGTTTGCCTGTGGAATTACAAGAGGATGGGCAAGAATTCTTATAAAGCTGAAAAACTCTGTTTACTGACTGACTTGAGCAGACTTTGAAGGGAGTCTCTTTGCATTCTGCTTGCGGTGCTCTGTGCACAGAGTTATCCTTATCTTTAAATGAACAAATGCTGAAAATCTTCTACCCTACCAGTCTGTCTCAGCAGAGCAGGATAAACGTGCTCAGCTGAATGCACAGTTAACTCTCTTCGCTAGGGCTTTACGTGCGGACCGTTATTTTCATCTTTATTTTTAATGATTTGTTTCAGTTTGAAATTCCAGTTGCCTTCACAGGGGACTCTCACTTTGGCTTCTTTTATTCCAAATTAAACAATACGTGCTCATTAAAAAGCTAATTATGCTTTATTTCGCCCAGTGTAGAATCCGCATTTTAAATGACTGCAATCATAATGCACTTTTTTAAAATGTGAGACTGAATTTCACTGTGTCTGTTGATACTTTTATGTACTTTACCTGATGAAAAGGTTATTTAGAAAAAAGCATATATTCTAGTCAGATAAGTGCATAGTTTCATTTTATAGTGTCTATGGCAGAAAAAATTATACTTAATGTTTCAGTCAGGCCTCTAGTATAATTCATTGTTTTCCCTCGTTCATAATTTTTTGGAAAAAGACCCTGTGGACTTGATAATCTTAATGCTTCCATTAAAACCTTTCCTAAGGAAACACCCTTTCTTCCATTTTAAATTATGCATTTTCAGTTTTAACATAGCTTAAGCCACTATTGGATAAGCAAGAAAACAATAACAGCTGATCAAAGCACTTCTAAATTTGACATATTGCCAATCATGAGAAAAGTAACTCTTTAAGTCCAAATTGCAGAAAAACATTTGAAAATAATGTGATGAACTTAAAAAACCACGTCTTGTATGAACAATGATGTATAAGGATCAGGATTTTCAGTCTTATCTATAATATTAGTTCTAGCACTTATAACCTATTATAACACCTCCTCTCATCTACCAACAAGTTTTGAGCTCAGGGCAGGAGCTATCATGGTTTAGCCCCAGCCAGCAACTAAGCATCATGCAGCTGCTCACTCACCTCCTCCTCCCCAGGTGGGATGGAGGAGAGAATCAGGAAAAAAAAAATCACTGGTTGAAACAAAAATAGTTTAATAGGACAGCAAATTATTATTGTTGTTGTTGTTGTTGTTGTTATTGTTATAAAGGAATACACAAAACTAAGTGATGCACAATGCAGCAATTGCTCACCACCTGGTGATCGACAGCCCAACCCTGAGCAGCGATTCCCGCCCCCGGGCAACTCCAGTTCATACCCTGAGCACGATGTTACGTGGTGGGGAACAACCCTTTGGCCAGGCTGGGCCCGTGTCCCGGCTGTGTCCCCTCCTGCCTGCCTGTGCACCTCCGCGCTGGCCGAGCATGGGAAGCTGAAAAGTCCTTGACTGAGTTTAAGCACTACAGCTGCTCATCAACAACCAAAAACATCAGTGTGTTACCAACCTTATTCTCATTCTAAATCCAAAACACAGTACTATATCAGCTATGAGAAAGAAAATTAACTCTATCCCAGCTGAAACCAGGACAGGAGCCTAGAAGAGACTTTCATGAGGGTGCTTCACATCAATTAGGGATTTGAGCCCATCTGTTGTTGTTGCTGCTGTTAACCACTATCTTTATTAAACTCTGCTGCATTTCAAGCCATTGGCATGTTAAAAACTGCAAAACCAATCCTGTGGCTCATAGCTTTATCTTCAATATTTCTTTTCTTCTTGACTTGCCTTCTCCATTGGTAGTTCCTCATGAAAGTCAAAGAGATGTAACTTACCCACAGAGCGACACAAGCCCAGCTGCAGCTCCCGGTCAAGCATCCCTCCTCCGCCTCTGTTGCCCCTTGCCCCCAGCACAGCCATGGGACAGGGAGAGGACAACAGGGGCAGAAAATCACAGAGAGGAGGGAGTCAGCAAAGAAAGAGGTGACAAGAAGGAATAAATAGAGTAGAAAAGTGGGAGAGGAAGAACAAAAAAGACTGTGACAATTGCTCAGAACATAGAAACAGCTCTCCTTCTAAAATGGAAGGAGAAAATAAGAGATGCTGGATTAACAGGAAGGGATATGAGAGTTTTATCCTAATACATACCAAAACTAGTAGCTTTGTCAAAGCCCTTCCACACTTCAGGGAAATAATGTCTCCTCTCTTTAAGGGTGCTTAAACTCTGCTAAAAGCTCTGATTTTGATTTTTAAAAAAACAATTTTAGTGGGGAGACCAGTGCAAGAGGTCTAAGAGCAGAAGGAAATACCCTTATTGTGTCAGTCCCAGCCATGCTTCTATAATATTCCACGATGCTCTTTAATAGAGCTTGAGCCCAGCCTGCAAACTGCCACCACTTACTCAAGTGAGGCAGCTAAATAGGTGAAGTCAGTAAAGAAGCAGCAAGCCAAAACCCAAAATGTCAGACTAAAAATCCTGTTCTCTCTCAGTCACTCAGCGTTCACTTCCCTGGTCCTGACAAGGTCATAATTTCCCTAAAGTAGCTCCTGGGCAGCCAAGCCAACATAAAGAGCAGATTTTAGGCATTAAATGTAACTGTGGGGAAAAAGAAGACTTCAGTGAAGGCAGAACATGGTCCTTGGATTTATTTTAACATCAGACATCCTCTCTTGGTATCCACCAGCCACCTCTTTACTTGTTAAAGAAATCTGATCTTAAGAGCTTATCATGCTCTTATAACCTCCTTCTACAATTATAGTTCACATATTTTGACCAAATTGTGGCTAACTCCATATGATGTTTTATATGCAGTTACTTTCTCACCTGGCTAATTTTGGCTAGAGTTATGGGAACTAATGAAACACATGATTCTGAAATAATAAAATCACTTTTATATCCCTAAGCCAATTGAAGTCTTCCCTTCTCGCAAGAGGTCATTTTGTGTGATTCAACTGGAATATGACATTTATTTTTCTATTTAATTTTTTGCTATGTCCAAGACACAAAAAAAAAACCCTTACTTTGATCTAAGGACCTTTTAGAACAGCCTAGGAAAGAAGACAACTTAGATTTTTGTTTCTTATGGTTAAATGTTCATGCAAAACTTCATGTATTACCAAATTTTTCCAGTGACAGAATGCCAATATTCAGATTGTCCAGGATAATATGTAGAGAATTTAAATAAGTGAATGAATTTTCTTACCAAAAACAACTTCATTTTTACAGGCTAATCAAAGGGACACTGTCAAGGTCATTAAGTATTAAAATTTCCATAAACTGACAGTTGTTCCATTTGAAAATACTTAACTTAAAGAGACATTGTCAACTTAAAAAAGTTACATTTAAACTTGATCTGAATGCAGTTTGCTTTTAATTAGTGAGTTTAAAGAGCTTAGGGGTAATGTTTTATTTTCCTTTTATTTTTGGGAGGAATTGGGGAGGAATTGGGAGGCTTGCTTTCCTGGCTTTTATGATATATCATCCTGTAAAGTTTTCAAATGTCTAACTGGCAAGAGTGTAATCCTTTCTAAAGCAACTTCAGACATGTTTTCAAAGGTAATTCTTCACTTAAGGATGCAGATTTCAGTGGCAGTGGAATGAATGCTTTTTGAAATGGCAGGAGGTGCTTATCTAAATTTTAGATTTCTAAATACTTCTGCAAATTGGGCCATGAGTGTTTAAGAACCTGTGCTTGACAGACAGTGGGATCCATATTCCTGAAGCCTTTTAGTGCCTTTAAATTTTTAGTCTCCTGAAAAATTCTTTTCCCTGCTGCACTGTTGCAGCAGTGACTTAGATTTGACTCCTGGGGCTGCTTCCCGGAGCAGTTACATGCCTTCACGTCCTGAATGAAGTCAGTGGGTTAAAGCATCCCTCTAAAAATTTCATCTACACTGGACTTTTTTTTAAGACCTAGCACTTAGCTGTTCAATTTAACAAAGCACAGACACTAGCCACTGTTACAAACCAACATGATCATATACATGCCTAAGTTGAGTATTACTCATGTTCCAAATCAGTTTCCCATGAAAAGTTTAGCAAATTGGATACAATTTTAAAGGTAAAGTTCATGCTATGCTGGAGGAAATGGTCTCATCAAACAATTACTTGTATTTCTGTTCCAGCCTATTGTGTAGGTTCACACAGAGGAATTTTGGTCTATGTTGAAGCTGTTTCAAAGGAGGCTGATGCACACAGATGACCATTAATGCCAGGCTTCTTTTATGTGGTCAACAATATGGCTGAATCTGTGAGGATTTTTTGCATCTATTAAAAAGAGATCCAAGTGGGTAACTTAGGAGCTGAAAGAATCCACCAGTTATTCTTTCCTGTTAAGAGTGGCTGGCAGTTGCCTGCGTCTGCCCTTTGCTAAGTGATATTGTAGCTCTGGGAGACATTCTGTGAAAGCCTTAAATTACTCAAATTCAGGAAAGAGGGAATTACTGTATAGGAGATTAAATTCATGCAATGTGAACTCTAGCTATATGTTCAATTTTTTATGCCAGCTTTCCAACAACCACTTACTGATTCCCTTTTACTCACCTTTGGTATCTTCTCTTCCTCCATGAAGCCTTGCACCGTTTTCAGATAATGTAATTCCACTGGAATTGGTGCCTGTGAATAGACCACTGTCAGTCAGCAACGTCACCAAGCTCACCCAGAGACGGGTGCCATGCAAACAGTTGTGTTTTGCAATAGAACAAATCTCGTGTTTGACATGAATATGAGACTCAGACTGACTGTGATCAATTTTCTGGAAATCTCTGGCTTACTTTGGAAAGAATCTAAGGTTTAGATGGCTACCAGCTCAGGACCTCTCATGCTATTCCTAGTACTACTGCTAAATTTAACCAGTTGGGTTATTGTTTATTATCCCATATGCATCTTGCAAGGCTTAGCATCATGACAACTACCAATACTCAGGAAAAGCAGATAGTCATGAATTTAAAATTTCACACTGTCACTTCTCACTCTGCAAGCTGCCTGGTTTTCTCCCATCGTGCCTCATAACATTACTGTTGTTTCTGACATTGATTTCAGTGTTTTACTGAGCAGATACACACACCTGGTGTTTACCTACCCACTGGCGGAGAAATTTGGGTGTAAGTGTAACCCACTTTCAGGGCAAACCTTTCTCAAAGGACTCTCAGTCCAGTGCCAATACATCAGGTTTGTAAGCTAGGCAATTATTCTGTCTCACACTCATACTTTAAAAAATGTTTTTCACATCAAAAGTGTTACCACACTGCCTTTATTCCTGGTGACATATTATCTCCGCTTCTCTCAGACAGAGGGGCCTTATAAATGTTCAGCATCATCTCATATCTTCTAATAGTAATGTATGTTTCATTTGCCACATTGAAACAGTATTACCTCAACCCACTTTATCAAATCTCTTCGGAGAATCTGATTTTAACCTGACATGTTGGGTCCATTACAGACTGTAATTATTTAGGGTTAATTGTACAGGTGTGGAAGTAGGAAGGATATGTTGAGTTGTGACAAATAGTATCAGGGTCAGACTTGAGGTTAAGAGAACGAGGGTGTGGGGCATTTCTTTTCCCCTTTAATAGAACAATTAACACTTAGCCCAATCAATCTTGCATTTTTGAAAGTCTTGCTGACAGGTCATGCACCATTACATCAGCATGTGAAAGATAGCCAATGCAAATAGGTCACTGGATGTCATCTCAATGGCATCTTACTGTAAATCTAATATGGTTTAAATGTAACAGAAGAGCACCGAGATGAACAATAGAGGAAGAATCACAGATTCAGAAAACTTTGTTAGCTAAAAAGAATGGTTTTTTAAGCAGGAAAAGCAGCACGGCACTGACCCTACCCCTGATGTCTGGGTACTGATATAGCTGGAGGTCTCTAAATCTAATAATAACTGTAGAAATATCTTTAGACACTAAATCTCATTTTGCAGTTTGCTGTCCATGGGTTAACAGAGGTTTTTTCCTCCTTATTAGAGAACAAAGAGGCAGCAAGCCCAACTTTATTTGTTCAAACGTTAGTGGGTGGTGAATCGAAATGACGGGCTTCTCGCACAGACCCAGGCTTCTCGCTTCTCAGCTCTTCCCGATGGCACCGTATGAGAGAAGTTCACACTAGTGCTTAAGGCATGTCTGCAAAGAAAAGTGATCCGTTCCCAGTCGGGGCACAGGTATCCCAGCACACGGCTGCATTACTGCGCTGTAAGGAAGGGTGCGGGTCTGCAGTGTATCCAGGACCTAGCGGAAAGCCCCTGAGTGGGTGCACATTCTTATTTCATAGCGCCCGGCTGTGAATGCAAGACAGTTCCTGCATGGCCCTGCACCATTGTGGGTCACCCATGGGCTGCGGTGCCTCGAGAGTGTCCCTGACCCCGGTTTTAGTGTTGAGTGCCCCTTACCAAGAGCGTGCCTCCGGCCCCCAGTAGCTGCTAGAGTTTTTATCATACAAGTTTGAGCATGTTCACCATGTGCTGCTTTGATGGTTAAATGGTTAATTTATGCATGCAATGGTTAAAATTTGCCGCAGAGCGGGGTGCATCCAGTGTTTCCCTCTGCCTCAGGCTGTCCCATGGTGGTCCCACCTGCCTCCACCTGCACAGCTGCCCACCATGGCCCCTGCTGCTTGTGACTTAGCTCATGTGCCCCAGCAATTCAAATGCTGTCAGCTGAAGGGCAGCAAGATCACACCTTACCCACTGTCCTGTTATTTGTTTATGTGCACAGGTCCTCAACTAATATTAAGAAGTACACCCTTACAATGGATGTGGAAAAATAACAAGTTTTCCCATAGCTGATAAAGAGCCTAATCAACTTAATTTGAAGTGTGCATTATTCACAACTCTAAAGTTCATCTTCAGAAAGAGATCACGCAGAACTGCATCTTGTTCTGTAATTTCAGTTTCCTTCATTGCCTTCACATGGAGGAACACGTTTGTCAGCTGCACCATTTGCATGAGTATTGTGAAATCTTTTCTAGCTGAAATGTTCAAAGCTTAAAATCCCCATTCCATATGATTTTTTTTTAACTAAAACCCCAAGCACAGCATTTCACCCAGAATGAAATAAGTCTTTAAAGTTTTCCAGAGAAATGAAACCTTTGTCTTGCTTTCCTGAAATGGTTGCTCCTGACTCCCACATCCCTCCAGTCTGTTCCAAAAATAGCGCGGGAGCACCAAACACTCAAACTGCCTGGTTCGGAGGTTGCTTGGAGACTCCCAGCTCAGACTGTCTGTTCAAACAGGTCTGTTAGGTCCTGAGACTTTCAGGCCTCTCCTGTGCTGCAGGAACATCAGTGTGTCTGACTTAGGAGCAGGATGCAATGCAGGACCCAGACCTCTGGATTGGGCTTGGGAAGCCAAGGGTTCAAGCAATCTGCCAGGGATCTGGCGGACACCTCCATTCCATCCTGTGGTCCGGATGTTTTCACAAAACATTTTGGTGTTTCAGGTCGTTCTTGCTCTTAAGAGTTCTACGTCTTTATGGAAATACGCTTTTCCCATTTGCCTGTGGGGAAAAGGATGAATTATAGGTACAGTTTTCCTTCCCTCGATGTGTCAATCTTGAACTCCACTCAGAGGTTGAATTGGTTCCTCTCTTTTCATTTATTATCATTTTCTGAAGAACACTTTTAATAACAACAGGCTATCTGCAGTGTCTCTGATTTAAGTAGCAACTATTGATTGACTAGTTAGAACTTCCATGCTTTATGAATTGTTCTCTAGAGGTGACGAAATGGGGAAATCAATGCTTCAATTTACTTGAATATTCCAACCCCTAGTGCAAGTTAAACTTTTTCTAAGCAAGCTTCAGAAGGTAAAGGAAAATATTAAAGTACTAGCAGATTTTGTGGGTGCATGCATAAGGGACAAACATATCATCAGATATTCAGTTTATCAAACATGGTAATCTCAACAAAAAAATTAATAGTTTAAGCCAGTGATAAGAACTTATTCCAGCTAGAGTTCTTTATTGAAGACATACACCATTTTGTATCTCAAATACAAATAAGCCTTAGAAAGGCTTAAAACCAAATAGTTTGAATGAGTGAGAAATACTGAGAAATACTCTTATTATTGTGGCTGGTCTAAAGCACCAAGGCACAACCTTTACTCCCTGATTGCTATTATTGCCATGGCAATAGTGGTTTACACTATCAGCCTAAATTCATGCAACGGGAATAAAGTATGGATTTACACAGATTTGCAGTAAAAATACAGTGGAAAGTCATGATGCATAGGCATAGAAGCTGCTATTTGAGTCGCTATTACATTTTCTGGGAGCCAGAGTAGTACCACATGAGAATTCATCTACCTTATCACAGCAGAAAAACCTCTTTACACTGAGAATGAGGTACAGGATAGGTTAATCTTAATGGCTTATATTGATAGGATAAGTGGATGTGTTTTGCCCATGCATCAGTTCTGAATTCAAATGAACAGCTACGCATTATTAATTTTGTACATTTTGCTGTAGAGTAAGTACTACATATGTTCAATACATTAAAAAAACATGTGTCAAGCATAGTTTTCTGTCAGAAATGAAAACAACGCAATTTAAGGTTTCTACATATTGCCAAGAATGTTTGGAATAAATGGACCTTCAATCTTACAAAATACAGCTTTTGCTAAAATAAGAGGCATGCATGAATAATGGCCATACCAGGTAGAAGCAAGTGGTTATTCTGGTTTTAGAATAGCCATAAAGTAATGATGACTTCCTCATTTTTGAAGAAAAAATGTTGGGGAGAAGGGTAGCATGTACACAGCCATTACTTCAGTAGATGGGGCATATTATATTCGTGGGTCAGATCTTGCACTAATGTAAAAACAGTGTCTCCATTAGCTTTAAATACCTAGTTCCACATCTTTTTAAGGTACTCTTTATCCTGAAAGATCAATAATTTAATCAAATGTTCATTATTGTGATGATTACTATGAAAAATATTACTAGGTCTTGCTTAAATGAACACACTTTCTATTTATATCCGTGCTTATTACAAAGAGTGTAAATGTTGGATATTCTAATGAAGTAGCAGGACTTTAGAAATCTTCATCATTAATGAAAAACTTAATAAGCTACCAAAACAAGATTTAAAAATAAATTTTGGTGATACTAGCAAAGAGGAAATTTTAAAATGCAAACTGAAACAAATAATACTCACCACAAATTACCTGAAAAGCAATCTAGGACAATAAATACTGTGGGTAATAAAGCAAAGAGCATTTCCTTCTCCCTTGCCCAGTTCAGTTCAGAACTAATAATTACATTTACAGCTGCCATCATAGTTGAAAAAAAAAGGAATGTTGTATTCATAGCCAAAGTTAAACAGTAAAGTTGTGGGTTGCCAGATCCTCAGGCCAGGACCCAAGCTCAGCAGATGTGGCTTCTGTTCCTGCCATGTACTTCTGATACAAACTTGAGAGACATAGGTCCATATTCATACCTCCCCCTTCAAGCACTGAGTCTCGGGACAGTTAGGGTAGTTAAATGGTCCTGTTTCACAAGGAGTATAAAGATGGTGAGATAAATTCCACAAGTTAGAAAAAGCCTAATTTCTCATGTGACCTCTCCAGCAATCAGATGGATCTTCAGAGAACCATCTGTCCTCATTATCAACCAGGGAGACATGTCCTGAGTGCAGGAGGATATCAAGGAAGCCTAAAGCAAACAAGAAAGTTGAGCACTGCAAATGCCTGACCGAGCACCTATCTCAAGGGTTCCCAGCCAAGATTTTTTGAAGTTTCATGAAGGCATGGTGTCAGCTTCTCTTCTATTATGTGCTAGAGCAAGAATGTCCAGCCTATGGCCCATGGTTTGATTTGGCCCATCAAAAATATTCCATCCATTCAAAAACATTCCATCCATTCAAAAACCTGCTTAATCCCGCTTTCTTTCCAGAAGACCTTCAAACATAGGTGAGACCTTAATTATGGCAGCTGTCTTTATGCTAACTTCTTGCCAAAGACCCCTCTAGCCCCTTCAAATCATTCCCCTTTGCTGACACTGTAATGTAAAATTCATTAATCCAAAATCATTACAGACCCAAGATGCTTGAAGATGTTTGTAGGTGAGATGGCTCTGAGAAATAAGCTGAGGCCAGGTTTCTGGTCTCTGTTCACAACACGACATAGACATTTTCAGTCGGTGATACATGCAAAAGCAGACACCGCAGGTGAGACCCAAACTGAGGTTTCCTCCCTTGTGTAGAATCCTTACATAGTTGCAGCAACAAAGTACACTACTTATCCTCTTACTCTTGTTTCTTCTCTGCTCTAATTAATCTTGCATCACTGATGTCATGACAATCAGTTTCAATGGGGGAACAGCCTCTTCATAGTCTTGCCTTGAGCTTGATGGTGCATTCCCTTGGGATGGGGCCAGATCCTCTCCAAATGGCCAAGGATTACTGCACGAGTGCCCCTGCTCCACTGTGTGAGGACTCTGGCATTGGTCAGCTTTGGGCTGTGCACAGCAGAATATGCCCTAGTTTGGTTAAGATATTAAGGAAAATCTTTTGGGTCATGGAAATTGTGGAAACAACCTGTCCTCATGCTCAGGAGAGCCAACCAGGGAAATGACTTGATTATTCAAGAGAGTGCAACGTGAATCCAACATGACTAGTTTTTAAGGCCTCTCATGTCATTCAAACCCTGTGCAGATTGCGGGGTTGCTTAGGCATGGTGCTGCACTCCTCTTGCCAGGGCCTCTGCTACAGTGCCTGAGGAATTTTTCTTTTGCTCCAAAGAATATATATTTACTGACTCCAGGCATGTTCAGGCTTTATGCAGAGCGTTAGAGAGCAGTTTGAATTTTTCCTTGAGATTTCAGTTGAACAGCTTTCACAGAGCTGTCTAACACTTTTTGTGGGTGCCCACTCTGGTCCCCAGATGCTGCTCCAAAGGGATAACAGCCCTCTCACAGGTGCCACATGTATAACGAAGTTTCGTATGTCTGATAACACGTACCGGATGCCTCTGCTCAGGCACTGAGCCACTGAAGGATGATTAAATGTCCATTCAGTTGGAATTTAGGCATGTGGATGAGAATAATAATTCCCAAACTGTAAGGAGGTTTTGAGAATAAGCTCACTAAGGTTTGGTTCACGCTGCAAAAGTAGAGTGAGAGAGTCACGGAAAGGAGTTCTCCATTACTTTCAAACATTACCTATGAACCTTCATAGGATCCTGGTCAGGCCAATATTATTATTAATGCACGTTTATCCTCTTATGGTTACTAAGGCAGAAAGAATTAGTCCAACATACATAATTTGGCTGCTAAAAATGTTATCCATTTCTTTATCCTTACAAACATATATTTTGCATGCATCCAGGGATAACACTTTTTAGAAAATGTTGGAATAAGAAACCTGTTCACACTCACATGGCAGACTGAAGTACTGGGTTCTCATGACACAGACTGACAACCCATGTAGGCTGGGCTAGCTCCCCACTTATGCGCTATTACACTGCTCATTGTGGTCGTATGTAAATAGATAAGAATATCTTGCATCACCTCCTGAAGTTGAGAGAGTAGGAAAGAGAAAAAAAGACAAAGCAAAAATGTGGGGGGGGGGGAGTGCTGAAATTACAGAAACTTTTCTTCTGTGATGTAGAAACATGCTTTTTCCAATGTGTTTATTACCTATGTTTTGATCCCAGTGCTATGTTACTACTGAGCCTGGGGAAAAAAAGGATTCGAAAGACTGCAGTAAACTATCTCCATTAGAGCTAGACATGTTTTAGGGAGCTTGTTTCTATTACAGAAACAAAAAGGAGGAATGTTTTGTCACATGGGAGGTGTTGAAAGGCAGGTCTGGTCAGCCGTGCCAAGGTGTATTTATGCCTACAAGTGGCCTGATGCTCTGCTGAGGAAAGCACGGAGTGCTGCGGTGGGGGCGGTGGGGGAGAGAGGCTCCTGAGCACCTCTCCTGTTTTGTCACGATTTGAGCACACAGCTGATTTTTTTAACCTCTCATTTTTTACCCTAACCAGGTCAAGATCATGTGGCAATCAAAAAGCTGGTTGTTTCCATTCCTGGTTTGCTGAGGTGCTTTTATTTTTTTTTCCCACTCAAATAAAATACCCATGGAAGAAAAATAACTTTCAGGCTGAGGTGGTGTAGAGGCACACGAGCCCCAGGGAGCACAGCCAGGCACCCTGCATGCCTGGTGGGTCCCACGGGGATGACCGCCTCGCCCTGCCCAGACGTACCTCTCTCAGGGCTGGGGGACCCACACGTTACACTTCCCGAGGATCGCAGGAGGAGAATCCAACGCCTCGCAGAGTAGAGTCAACTGCAGTGGGTTTTATGGCTCAGTTTTAGTGTTCTCTTCTTTTTCTATGACCACCATTACCACCAGTAGTTTAGCGGTTACGTTGCGTGCTGCTCTCTAACAGCAAGAGATTAATTGCCCACTCAGATACCTGAAGAAGGAACCATGGCCTCAGTACAAGGGTAACACCAGCAGCGAAAAGCAGCTCCTCCCTGTCGCCCTCCTTCCCACTCTCTCCCCTCCACCCACTCTCCATTACAGTAAGATTTCTCACTGCTAGGTAATCTGCACAACTACCACTGCTTTAAAGTGCTGAGGGTGGTATAGCAGAAGGAGGGCATGCTATCTTTTAGCGCATGATTATCGTCCAGCGGCGATAATCATTTCAAACTACCTAGGAAAAAATAAGCGGTATAATAATGTTAGTCAGGTAGCTTTTTCTACCTTATCAACACCTGCAGACACAAACCTGCACTGACAAATGCTACACCAGAGGGTAGGATAAGTGGAATTAGAAAATATTACCTTCAGGAGCTATTGGGCTCCCAAATGCGATATGCAACAGTAATGTAGATAGCATGGAAAAACAGACAATAAGTACAGCTTTGAATTCAAACATGACCTTCAAAGAGCTTTTTCTTAGAAACACAGAGTAAAAGCCCTAAACCTTTGAAAGAGCATGACCAAACAATAAGCCCCCAACTTCATGTACACCTCTGAGAATTCATTCTCAGTAATGGACTCTCAGAAATCTTTTATCACAGTTTTAAAGACTTTATTTATCACATTTGAAAGATATCTTCTCTTTGCCCCATTTTTATCACAGTCTCAAGGTATCTTATCAATATTCACTCAGCAAGCACAAGCATATTTCTAAGTGACAGTACAGAACAGTATGTGATAAACTGGAACATTTTTGCAGCTCAGACCAATGTGCAAGATAAAAGCATATAGGCTCCTGCAAAAGCAGCACGTCTTTGGCTGAAATGTCAGAAAGAACTATTTTGTGGGGAGCGATTCATTAAGCTGACACTTCAAAAACCGGAGGACGTTGTTCTAGTGGTCCAAGCTAGGTTTGAAAAACCTAGAATCCCTTGAACTGTAGGTTCAAAACTGGCAGAGTCTAGTAACCCTGCTCGTACTCTTCCAAGTGAGACAGATTGTGCTTTATGAAGCTTAGGATAGAATACTTCATAGGCGAGATCTTCCGTAAAGTGGAGTTGTGTTTGCAATTCACAGACAGTAGAGAGCCATGACAATTCTCATTATGGAAAGGGATGTTTCCAGACATTTTTGGTCAAAGCTGAATAACTATTATTCTCTTTCAGCACTGAATTGCAAGAGTGTGTGAAGAAAATTCCTGGATGAATATAATTTGAGAAATTCTTAACATGAAAAGTGCTTACGAGAAAAAAAAATTTTGATTGTTAAATGCCTCCTTTATTAAGCAGATATTTCAATTAACGTCATGAAGCTTTTACAATGAAATAAACTGCCAATAAGATTTTGCAACTATAACTTCAGTGTAGAAATTGGACGGTTGATTCAGAAATTATTACATTTATAGTGAATCCTCATTGCCATGGGCACATACTGTGTGAATGCATATAAGCCATATAAAACATTTGTAACCTACATATGAGATAAATGAAAAAGCTTGGAAGATGACCAAAAAAACCAACCTGTAAATAAGCAATCAAAAAATCATGTTGAAAGGATGAGTTAAGCTGTGTAAGGCCTTGTTAGTGGCCAAAACTTAAAATCAACCTGATAATTAATCCTGCAGCCAATAAGGAATGGAGGAATAAGGCTCTGGTCCTTCTAACTTACTTAACAATAATATTCTACAATGGCTAGAAGAATAGTCAATGGAAGAAATACAATACCAATATTAAATTTGCAAAGGGATAAAGTTTTACTTTGTACTAAAGAAGCAGACAGTACTTTGATTTAAGCATTCCCTTTATTCATTTGTTAGACAGCCAAGGCAGACTATTACAAAATTGATCTAAGGCACACGATGATTCAGTAAAATTACTATTTTAGGTCATATTTTTTGTTCATTACTCTTGATAAATTACGATGTGATTTAAACGATAGAAAACATATGTGTATTGACCAAAAGAAAACAACAATTATCCAAAGGGATATTATAGAAACAAAACTCGACCCTGAAATGCATCCAGTCCATTACAGTCAGTTTTTAGATGGTGTGTTTAGGTCTTTTGTCTATCATTATTGTGGTGGAAACAGCAGTGGTGTAACTCCTCTTGGCCTCATAAAAGTTAAGGACTAGTCCTAGATCCAATTACATAGTGCTAAACAGCTCAAAGTCTCCTGCTGTGATGATATACAACATTTTTCCCTGGTAGTGAGTCTTTTCTAAAGATGATACAAGACATATAGTATCAGTGGATTACAGAACTCGTGCGGCTTTCTTAGTCTGAGCAAAAACTTCAGCAATTACCTACGAGCAGAAGAGCTCATTTACTGCAAGCCTGTTAAATGCATGGGTTAACTCCTGTGCTTGGGAAAACTGGGGGTAGGGAGGAGGTGGCTTGCTGGTGGTGGCAGGGCTGACCAATCTCTAAAAATCAATTCATGTCATCACCTTTGGAAAGGTAATCAAGTGTTACGTCTACATTCCCCTAACAAGTTCTAATCTATGGAAGGTTTAACTATAGTTGATTTAATGAGGCTACTCTGAGAATTGGAAGGAAGTTTGGGGATTTTACTTAAGAAACAGTAGATGCAGGAGCAAACACTTGGGATTTGATAACTGAGGATGAGAAGCCCTTGTTAATCATGTCTTCCTAGAAGTCAATAATTAAAATTTCAATTTTTCCTAAAGGAATTCTTCCTTCACTGTGCCTGCAAACACAGTCCCTGACAATTTTCATATGACTTTCAGGTTAAATGTTTTAGTCTCTAGGACAATAATTTCATAGGTCTTTTATTCTTCCGAAGTCTGCCAAATTAATTATTAGAGCTACATGAAAAGGGGCATTTACTGCAGAATAATCTGCTATAAACAGCTAGGACCTGTTACGACTTTCAGAATAGATTTAACTCTCTCTGAGTGAACAAGTAGTTCTGTTCTCATAAAGCACCATTTTAGAATGGGGCGGGGGAGCACATCAACACACTCCGGGAAATTTTAGTTTGCGGAATACATTGGTTTGGTGAGACTGTGTAAACTCTTCTTTCAAAATATTCCCTCTATCAGCGAGAAAAACGCAAAACACACAAGAAAGAGTGGTATCATGTACAGCTTGAGTTTAGTGAGAATGGAGCTGAGCCATTCATAGTTCCTGTAAAAATGTTTCCTACATTTATTCCATCAGTCTTACCTTGTTAAATATGTAACCAACCTTGTTTGGAGTGAGAGAAAGGAATAAAGGTGACTGAACCATCCAACCACTACACATAGATACATGTGACAATGCTTCACACTGCTCACCAGGATTTAGAAAATAGTTTAAAGAGATGTTTTTTTCTTGTTCTTTTCTTAAAATATGTCAGTTATAGGAAGAAACAATAGGGAATTGCTGCATCACCAGTTTACCCTGCATTCTCTTGAAGCTATCCTGGATTCTCACTGTAATATAGGAACCTACAGCTCACTCCTCAGCTGATATCAAGGAACCAATATAATTACAACATGAAAAATAAAACAAATAATAAAGCAAATAAGAAATCAGTTCCCTGTGGATAGCAATAAGCAAATGTCTTTCCTCTGCACTATTTCAGATTCTTTCATAACATCAGTCCATGATATTCAAGGCTACTTTTAAAAAGCTGCTAGTAATAAAGACAACCTCAAACCAAGTTCCTTTTGTCATAAAGTTTGCTCTAAGATATACATATATATAGTTTTCTTTTGATTATCTGAGCAGGAAATAAAAATGCAATAAAAAAAAGGAAGAGCAGCAAAAGCAAATACACCCATTTTATTTTCCATTTCTCTTCTCACTTGTCATTTATTTTCCCTTATGAAGGCCACCATCGTTTTTAATATATTTGAATTTCATACTCACAGTTCTCCAAGGGCATTAACCATTGAGGATTCTTCTACTTCTGTTCTCATATCGAATATGATAAAGTACATGTAGATTTCTGGTGCTGTGAAACACACATTTGATTTCAGACAACTTTGCTTTCAGACACTGAAAGCACACACTCCTGAAAACTAATTCATAAAGTAAAGTGCATACCGATCACCCCCAGTTACGACAAATATACTCATCCAACTAGGTGTACTTCCCACTTGGAGAAACTCTGGAACACATTGCACTAGATTCTTAATACACCTCTATTTCCCAAACTCTTTCGGTTTTGTTTCTTTTTTTTTTTTCACCTCCATCAGGGAAATTGCTTATATTGTAAGGATTAATGTCTCCCAATAATATGAATAGTTAGTTTCCCAGCAGGATATTTAGTGTGTTCCCATCAGCTCATCGTAGTGGGAAATGTATGGCCAATAGCCACATGGGGTTAATACACATTAGCTTTGATGGTCTCAAAGCCAGATATTCAGCTGGTGTTCATCGGAATGCATCTCAACTTTGTTCTGTGAAGCAATGCCAATCTATATCAGTTGAACACTTGGCCTTTCATCTCCTTTCTTTTACAAAGCTAGAGCAGAAATAGCTAGAATCAGTTCTTGGTAAACTTTTAATCTCATTGATATTAAATTTGATCCCTCATAACCAGATCCTTCATGAATTCCAGAGAGTTAATATTTGCTGAATAGTTTTTCATGAGTAAATACTAATGACTTTGTGACACCAGAAAGGGAAATGAAAAAAATATGTTCTTGCAAGGAAAAAAATGTGTTAGAAACACCAAAGAAATGGATTCTGGCTTTTACAAGGTTCCTAACTTTTGAATTTTAACAATCAAGAAAGATGCATGCCTTCTCCCTAGTCTGGAGGGAGCGAATTACCTCCTGCTATACCTGGGAGCTGTTCAAAGTGATAGCCAGAAAAATGTTTTTTAAATTAAAGGCATACTTTGCAAAGAATGACATTTTGGGCACAAGAGCAACTCATAGCAGACCTCAGCTTACTTCTGAAATTTTCAGAGATTTTTTTCCCCTAGTAGAGGAAATTTGATGTGTGTAAAGTAGAGTGAAGTCTTGACTATGAGGTCCTATTTAATTCTACGGGAGCTCAAGAATGCTATTGGAGGCAGTTTTTGCAGGTTCCAGTGCATCACAGAATCCAAATACTGCAGTCAGGAGAAATGGAAACTGTGGCATACAGAAGTGGAAAAGACTAAGCAAATGTGTTATTTTGGCAATTTGGTCAAAGACTTAGCAGTTTTGAAGAGGATCTCCTAGATGTTGCTATAACTTCGAAAAAAACCCACGGGAAACAATGAATGAAATGAATAGCGGGCAGCAACTGCTGGTCCACACAAGGCACCACGTAAGTACAGGTGATATGGCAAAAGTCGTGGAAGCCAGTGAGAAAGTGGGAAACCAAATAATGGTGCCAAAAAGCTCAGGAATGATAAACTGAAAATAACCCCTCAGAGCAGGGCCTCAGGTCACCTTGAAAGGTTGTTGAGAGAAGGGTGATTATGACCTTGGCCTGATTTGTCACAAGGAAAACTTATCATCTCATCAGTTCTGTGTTACCCTGAACTCATGGAAACAACTTGAATTCAGTCAAGCTATGAGTTAGTGACCATTAGTTTGCTATTAGGTTGTGAGCTTGAAAATAAAATATTTGTTTTCCATGTGTTGCTGTTGTAGGCAGGCTACAAACATAATGAGGGAAAGTAAAGAGAGAAAATCAAGATTTTCAAGAGAGAACCAGTTCAGATTAAAGGGTTTCAGAAATGCAAGCAGATGCTCTGTGAGTAAGCATAGAAACTATATAAAGTTTGCTGCCACATTATAGAGGAACTGGGTAACGTACACCAAACTGCAGTCCTCAGCCCAGAAAATTTCTTCATCTCTGAAGTGCTCACTCTGACTGTTTACAAAGACTTACTCATGAACAAGAGTATGTCACTGACTCCTGTTGATAAATTGACTCATCACCTACAAAACTGCCCTTTGGCTGTGTTTAGTCATCATTACTACAGGTACAGAGGTGGCTGGTGTCATGCATTTCAAGCAAGTACATGCAAGTAATTTGAAAGTGAACTAGTACTGAATATGTTATAGAACAAAAAAACCCAATGATTCAAAAGATAAAGTAAGTCAGAGAAGATAGGCAGGTGGGTGGATGGATACACTACACCAATAATCCCATCCTGCTTAAGTAGAATGATGGGATCATCTAATAGAAGACATAGATAGAAACTCAATTTCATCTTCAACAGGATAAAGGCCTTGGAGGCCTTGCATTTAGCTCCTTTGTAGTATAAACATGTCAAGTAATTAACTGTTAAAAGATAATGCTTCTTCCCTGTCTCTGAAGTTTTAACTCTTGGGGTGAATGTTATCCTTCTTGATGCTTCCACTTGGAGAGAGAATCAGGGAATGAGGTACCAGATATAATTCTACTAAAGACAAAGACAGTTGGAAAGGCAGGAACATAAAAACAGTTATTATTGATGAGTTCCTCCAGGTATTATTTAGCTTTTGATTATCTTTTTAATGCATTAATGTAGGCAGTTTTTCTGTTTATTAGCATAACTAACTATGATAGCATGATAGTCTCAAAGATCCAGAGATGGCAGTATCCACAGAGGCCCTTGTTTTGGGCTGGATTACTTTCCTTGAAAAAAATGTGTATTTGCTTTTATGAAGCATTCAAATTACTGATGCAACTCATTTAAAATAAAGTTACAAAGATACACGAGAACTTGCAAGATTAAATGTGTCTTTTGTTAAGCACTGAAAGCAGAGTAAAGCGTGTAAAGACAGGCGACGCTTATCCAGATCAGCTTTAACAGATCTCAGTAAAGCTTGGGCTGCTGCAGATGATTAA
Organism: Phaethon lepturus; assembly: GCF_000687285.1. Taxonomy (NCBI): domain Eukaryota; kingdom Metazoa; phylum Chordata; class Aves; order Phaethontiformes; family Phaethontidae; genus Phaethon; species Phaethon lepturus. The sequence goes on along the minus strand of NW_010539681.1, from coordinate 85,046 downwards.
GTTAAAATCATACCAACATACTAATGGTTCTGCGTATTAGCAGTGTTAACTACTCACAAGATTGAGACGGGATTATTACCTGACATTTTCATGTCCTTCCTGAACTCCAGAGTGTGACAGTTTGAATTAAAACAAAGTTATCTCTGTCAGGAGAGGATGAAATAGAAGCGACAAATACTTCATCAAGCCAGAACTTGGGATGCTGAATTGGGGCTGAAGGTGATTACAGTCACCGGTGATGGAATGTTATCCACCTACGTGTTATACCGGTGAAAAATAATAAGTTATTAGTTTGAAATTTGTGAAGACATTCATCCAAGAACCTTATATTATGATGACAGAGGAGAGATTTACTGTATTTGTATTAGAAAAAGGCTGAATATCTCTGCTTGGACTCTGAAAAGCACCACAAGAGATAAGAAGCCTAACTAAGCCATGGGTAGAGGGGACATTAAAAAGCAGACCCTGGAGTTCAGGTTCAAGCTGAAGTATCAGGACCAACACACAGATTGTAAAATTTTTGCAAGCTCTTGCAAACTGTCTTGGCAAAAACCCTATCATGAACTAATTATTGTAAGCTTTCTACATCTCTTAATTAGTAGCAATCACATGAAATCAAGGAGTTCTGTGGGGTTTCCCACATTTCATCAAAATAATCTTGCGAGATGGCTACTCCATTATAGCTGAGCTAAAAAGTAGCTGCCTCCTCTTTCTGGATCCAGTTCTGAACATGTATGAAATCTGTGGTTTTTACCGAAGTGCTGGATATTTGAAATAAATAAACAAATTAGGATGTCTTTTTTTCCCCTCTGTTAGTTATTTCCTTTTAATTTGCAGTATACAAAATAGCTGAGACATCCTCCCCATGTATTAAAATTCTAGATCTGTATGGTTGGGTGATAAAGAACAAACATGTTTCTATGCCTCTGACTAGCTAATGGCCACTGCAACTGGCACAAACAGCATTTGTTTCATGTCTTTTTTTCCTCCTAAAATATGCCCATTGAGATTTTCTTACCTTCTGATTTGTGTCTCTCATCCCACCAAAAAATGCAACTCCTGCGGCTGACAGGAAACCCTGAGTGGCATATTCTGTAAGAAAACTTCAGTCTTTGGCATAGAGCTGTAGGAAGTGGATGACCTCTTCTATGTAGCTGGAGTGCTGCTGACCAGATGACTCATGGAGGAAACACAATGTTGACACAGACATACAATGCTGTTGAAAAGATTTTGTTTGGCAATTGTTTATTTACTCAGGAACTTGGTACCACATTAGCACTTTTGTTCTGACTTGGGATTCACTGATTATTTCCAGAAACCCTGACTGCTGTCGGAGTAGCAGCATTATAAATGATTAAAAAACAAGCATGCATTACAGAGTGCCATGTACAACTGGGCTGTCTGCTGGATAACTTTGCCATGCTGTGCATTTAAAACGTAAGTGAAGTTGAGAAAAAGTCCAGGAGTTCAAAACATTTGAGCACGAGCTTTTATTGTCTTGTCCACCAGTCCATTGCCCACTACAATTTGGCACAACAGCGTAGGTGCAATAAAGCCCGAATCCTGCAAGTGAAAATTTGAGTCAGTCATTGAAAGACTATGTGTTTTAAGCCATTCAGTTTGTGTTTCTAGTGAGGTATAGGTGTTCCTTGTGTTCTCACAGCATTTGGTAATAAGCCATAAGACACAGATGAAGGAACTTAGTGAGCTAAGAGAGCATCTAGTAGGATATTGCAAATACTGTTGCTCCCACTTGAGGATGATTGCATGTGTCACTATGGGAAGAAATATTTCATTGGTATTCCGCAGGCGTTGCAGGAAAATTCTACTATTACAAAAGCCTGGATCATAAACACGAAGGCCGGGGGTGGGGGAGAAGGGTTTAGTTGTCATCTCTAAGTGTAAAGGGTACTTCAAAACAAAACTATGAAATGAGGCAGCACCGGTCTGCTTAAAGCCTATTGAAGTGAATTGAAAGATTTTCATCTATGTCAAATGGTGTTGGATCTGTTCCTTTATGATTCTGTGCTGTTATTTGTCTTTTTTTCCTGGAACACAGCACCACAACCATCTTTGTAGCTGAAATGCATTCCTCTCTATCATATTTTAGAGAACAGGGGTTCAAGCCACAGGGACACAATATTTCACCTTGCCTAAAAGGTGGCCAAGGGAAAAAGAAGGCAGAGTGGTCAAGACACGCAGTAGTAGATGCCTTTCATTGAATCTTGACTGTCTAGCAAAGCATGAAAACTCAATTTTATTTATGAATGTGAGGTTTTAATGAGGAAAAAAACTAGACTGAGCCTCTCACAGGGGTATGAAATTAACCTGTGGAACCATCACATGGCCATTTATGTGCTTGTACAAGTAAAATTAATGTGGCATAACACACGTTTTTCTCCCTTCTGCTTGGCTGAACTGTATTTCCGCAGCAAACATCAATTAAATAAGAAAGATCGGGCTAATAAACTGTATCCAGCACACTCTGTGATTATTTGTAGAATTCAGTATTTCCCCTATAGCAGACTGTCACTTTCTGAAAGACACAGCAGAACTCAAGCTTTCTCAAAACATGAAAGCTGCCCACAGAAAAATTTTCTTTAGCATTATTGCTTTTGTTTGAAGGTGTAACTTATCTAAGGGAAAGACCTCATATTCCATGCTATGTGGGCAAAACTCAAAGGTGTGATATTTATATTTTCTCAGCCAGTCTTTCTCTAAGTAAAGAAGGTAACACTCCCTGTTTTGTTTTTCTCCCATCATTTTTTCAATGGCTACATTCTCTAGAGACTGGGAACACTATTCTCAACTGGGGCTTTTTTTTTTGCAAATCCTGCAAGTTAGAGCAAAACTTTCTTGTGCCAGCTGCATACTCACTCAAGGTAAATAACTCAAAAGTGTTGGGCTGATAGCTTTTAAACATGTTAATTATACTACTGAAAAAGAAAAGCATCAGATAAAGTTAAAGAAATTGTGTGCACTAAACTCATTGCCATCAATGAATGCATGCAAGTTATTGAATAAATCATCAATGGAGTGGACTAGAATGAGGATGCAACAGATAGGAAATGTCCACAGATGATCACCTGGTTTCCTTGAGCTTTTCTGTTAAGATTAACTGCCAGTTCCCCAACACATCTCCTCAATAGCAAACCCTGTTCTACCTATATACTGAAATATGAAGCTTTAGGTTGAAAGACTACTAAATATCATAACTGCCACCTAAAACTTAAGAGGTGATAACAGGTACCTCCAGATGTGACTTTACATGGGTGTATTGAATTGGATCTGGGTATGCCAGAAGAAGCCACAGCACGGGCTACATTTTGGCACAGAACTACTTACGTCAGTTTAAGATGTGCCTGTAAAGCCACAGCTAATGCTAAATTGATTTGCTTACTGTTAAATATAAGCCCACCTAGAAGCTGCCCCCACCTAACTAAACGGAGGTAAGGCAAGTTACTCTAGTCACAGGCTCTGAGTCCAAACGCAGCTGTGTATGTGGTGGAGCAAGAGCCACCAGTGCCCTTGCAGGTGTCTTGCTCTGCTCCGAGCGGCACCTGACTGAGCTAGATAGCCACAGAGATGTCAGCAAGGGCTGAGGGAAGTGTCTAATGACAATCAGTGTCTTGATCTGCAGTTATTTATTGGAATTTTGGGCTAGACCATCCTTATACTATTGTAATTGCTGAATGTCTCGTGAAGACTGGAAACATCTGCAGGACATACTGGTTAGCTTCCTTAATTGCTCAAGTAATCTCTTTTTTATGACGTACTGCTAAAAATATACAGACGGTAAAAAAAGATGGCTTTTTTGTTTTTTTTTAAGGCAAGAATGAGCCTGTGCAATGCAGAATCAAAATGCTTCCCTGCCTTAGTGATTTCCATGGTCTGATCTATAATTGCAAAGGCAATCAATACAGGCTCCCTCAAGCGGTACTCTTGAAGGAAGATACCCCTTGCCAAAGCATCTGGATCTAGTATATATCTAAGAAGAATGACACAACTTGCCAACAGAGATGAGATTTCTATTGGAAAGCATTGTTTTATTAGATGCAAATAGGTTTTCCATCTACGGGGCACAATGGGATGAGTTAAGGAGAGATTTTCAGACACTAAATCTCCTCGCTATTGTGAGTTTAAAGCAGATGGTGGGCTTTTTAATATAACTTTTTGGAACAAAAGCCTTTATTTAATGTTATTTTTTTAAAGAAGACAGCTCCCTGCTGGAACTGTGTAATTTCTGTGATTGGGGTTGCATGGTTTGTCAGGTTGGTGATGAGTTATGTTGGATTTCTCATCTACTGCATAATACAGCTGTAGCATGTATGAATAGTGTTCAGAGCTCACTTTTTAAGTGTTTGTTATTAATAAACAGAGAGGCCTTCGTGTCTTCCACCTGGGAAGCATTTTACAAATATTAGTTACACTTCCAAAGCACCAGATTTGTGAGCTAGGTAAGGATCAGGAACAGATTTACCAAAAAGCAAGTTGAGTTGTTTTTTTCTCCCACTTAGCACTAACCAGTGTGGCACTTCCTAGTGTAACATGCCATGGGACATGGAGGGAGATACTCAGCTAGATCTGGGGTCGCAGGAACCTGAGTGTGCTTTGCTTTTAAAACATGAGAAAGAAATCCTCTCAAAGAGAGGTATAAAGGGCAAATCCTACTGAAATACACAGGAGTCTTGTTTTAAATTTCAGTGGGACAAGTTTTTTATTTTAAAAGGGTGGAATTCATCACACCTCTCTTCAGTACTCTAAAAATCAGCTGCCAATCATCCAGGCTTTCTTTCAGGCTGGGGCCAGGCTCGGCACTGATTTTGAACCCTTTTTTAGGATAGGCAGGAGTTCTTTGTGTAGGTGGCTCCCCCTCAGCTGACTCAGGAATATGTTTACATGAGTAACGTACTTATCTTTCACACTTAACTTTTAGACAGATGAAGTTAGATAATGTAAATCCCACCTTGAAGGGTGTGCACATGTCAAAGACACACATCCTAGAAAGCAGCATAGGTGCGATAGGAATTTATGAGTTCCTATTTCCCAGGCTTACGTTCAGTAAAATGTGTCATGAGGCACTAAATTCTTATTCTAAAGAAAACACAGAAACTGCATTATTTTATTCCGTTTTATTCACAATTACAAATCGCATTAAACCATCAAAAAGGTAAAAAAAAAAAAAATCAATGGAACAAAATAAGGTTGCTGTTTCAATGTTATTTCAGTTAACGGGATTTTAGTAGCAGCCACAGCTTTGGGACATCCTGCCCTCCCCAGCCATCACTAACCTCCCCTGTTCACCCCATTTCGGTCCGGCTGAGCTCACAGCAGAGCCCTGCCAGCAGCCGGTGCTGAGAGGCAGCAGTCTGTGGGCAAGCGGCTGGAAGGAGGGAGGGAGGGAGGAACAAGCCCCTTCAGCTCCTCGCTGCCGAAGCTCCCGTGTCATAAAGCTACATCCAAGTGCCGCTGGTATTTCCTCAGCCACCAGCTGCTTTTACCTCATGAAGGGGCTTGATTGCTTTGTTCATTGAGCCTGGCCGATTACTTGGCGCACCCATTATTTTTAACGAGGATTGTTACTTTCTTTGGAGCCAGGACATCCCTGTTGGCAGCCGCTAACACCGTTCAGCCTAAGTGCATCCTGCTAACCTGCAGCTTTAAGTGCAGTCTGTATATGTATAGATGAGCCCAGCCCCTTCCTTAAAATGTCTGCAGCCTCACCATTAAACCGCGCTGAAATCTGCGTGCGGCTCACACCCCGATTCGGGAAGGTGGCCCTGAGTACAGAGAAGCGCAGGCGTACGCACGGCTCCTTCAGTCTCACGGGTGCTACACGAACGCTGAAACTCTTGTGTGCTGCAGGGCTCTGGTACAACGGACATTCGGAAAGGCTGCGGAGGTCAGGCCAGGGCAGGCCGGCGCGCTGGGAGCGCGGAGCCGAGACGTGCGGCGCAGGAGAGCGCCTGCTTAGCATTTCAAACCTCCCTCGCTCCCGTGTGAGGGCCAGATCAAAACCAGCCAGGGAGGCGGCGGGCCTGCACACACAGCCCGGTAGTGAGGGCGTTTATGGCAGCACAGTCTGAATGAAGGCCGGAGGAGAGGGTGCCTGGCACAGCCTCAGCTAGCCCGCGGCCCAGCGGCTCAGGCATTGCCCCAGCACTGCACGCCCATGCTCTTGTGAGGGCTGTAGCTCCTGGGCTACCGATTGTTCTGCAGGCTTCGGCCTCACTAAAAAGTTCTCCTTTTGACAGGTTGGTTTTTCTCCTGAAGATGAAAACCTCTCTGTCAAAAAATTCCCGACCAGCTCTTTCACTAAGACAATCAGCAACTCAAATCAAAAGAGCTGCGATAACCCCAAACCTTAGGACTGAATTGCCTTAATTATATATTACACTTGATAGAGCAATCAGAGTTGCTTTGATTTGGGTTATGAATAGCTAAGATCTGTGTGAAAGATTTAAAAAGTCACTCTGTGCCTCTTTTTTCCTTTTTTTTTTTTTTTTTTTAATTGACATTACCTTGACATGTTCATGAAAGTATCATATTCTCTTCCTGGCATGACTGAACTCCATGTTGCTCACAGCTTTTTCACTGCAATGGCAAACACCCCTCTGTGTTTAGAGGAGGAAATGGAGAAAAAAACTGTCACCAAAGAAAAGGAAAAAATGGATTTGGAGTAGAGGTTTTGGTTTAGGCTTTCTCAACAGACTTTTATCTTGAAGCTGAAGTTCCTGCCCTCCTTTTTGTCCTCGATACAAAAACAAAAACTTATTAGAATACAAAATATTTATTTTGGCTTTTCAAATAAAATTTAAATTTTCAGTTTTCAACTACATTCCTTCCTCTGAAAACAGCTTCAGTCAGATCCTATGATTTGACTACAAAAGGATATGAGAATGCTCCTGTTCAACACGGAGAATAAGATTAAAGCCCTTTACGAGAGGATGGTAGGTTCAAGGTGACAATACATCATGAGTTTATACCAAACAGAAGGCAGCATTAGAAATTATCTCTAGGTCACAGTCTGAAATAACATCTCGTTTTAAAAACAAACCTGGTTTTAGTTACAGAAACATCAAAAAACATTAAAAAGAAGATATTGAAGCATCAAGAGAATGTTAACCTGACAGTAAGTAATGTCTTGAAAATGTATTTCTGAGTCTGAGTGGTGGTATTTACAAGGCCAGGTTTTCAAAACTGGTCTCTATTGTTGACTGTGTCCAGTTTGCAGATGGAAGTTCAGCATGTAACCCTGTTCCAGGCTTCACCCTTCCTCTCTCCTTCCCCCCTCTTGTATGATCTGTGCGCTCATGTTTTCCACACTCGGGTTTCTCATTTGGCACCCAGTTCTTACTGAGGCACGGTATGCTCAGTGTGTAAAATTACGCCTATGTAGTATTGCATAAAGTTATAAAACCCGAGCAAACAAAAAGCAAGATTATCAAAGATGAAGTTAGAAAAACTCAGGCTGACGATAACATAATTTTTTATCAGTGCAAGCAATTAAAAACTGAGGACATAGCCAAAGGATGTGGTGAATTCTCCATTCCTTATAATCTTAAATATGAACTGGATGTCTTTCTGAAAGATTTTCTTGATTTCAGCCACAAGTTACTGGGTTTGATGTAGCAAGTATTGACCGAAATTCTACAGTTGGTGTTAAAAAGGAAGTTAGGTAATACACTAGATTATTATAGCGGTCTCTTCTGACCTCAGAATCTCTCTATCATCTATCTATACATTCAGGACTAATTTATTAAAAGCCTGGCTGGCTGTTGCGGGCAATGAGGTATTGCAATACTTCAAGGGTTCTGTGAAAAAGGACTGTTGCCAACATTGCTGACTGCAGTCAGCATTTTCTGAAGATCACAGGAAGTGAAAATACAAAATAAGCATCCTTCTGATTCATGTACATTTCCCTCAAAATGCTTGCTTCCAAGTATTTTTCATTATCCAGCAACTGCACACCTTAGAACTTGAAATAAAATATTAAAAATTAATATATTCCACTGGGTTGTGATACTTCTCCTCTGTTACACAAAATAGGTGTCTAGGAAATATTACTTTACTTCTGCACATTAAGTAGAAATGCATGTCTGTCTGTGAAGACCTTGTCTATAAAAGTGTACTTGCCTAGGAACACAGCCTAATCTGAAAATACCCAAAGAATCAGCCAATTAGAAAGCTATCAGTATTAAAAATTTAAATTTTCATTCAGTTCAAAGATAAAAAAATGGTAACTAAAAACTTCAGGGCCTGATACCAAGACACAGTTTGTCAAGTGCTTTTAGACAGATCTAGGTCTAGTGTTAACACAATACAATCAGGCAGTCTGCGGCTTGCTGCTGAGTTTGGTACCACGCTTATAGACCGACTTCTGTGATTTTCACATTTAGATAATAAATGAGAAAAATGGCCGTTCTCATTTTTGGAGCCTCGGAGTGTGTTACAAAAGGATCCATTTTTTATCCTCTTGGGGCGAAATGGTTGGGTAGGGAACCAACATAACATCTTTGAAAGGAGAGAAAAGGAAAAAAATAAAAAAGGACTCCCAGAAGATTTCCTGAGTTGTTCTCTTTAAAAGTGCAGAAAAGCTGTTGTAAAAATCAGTCGGGACATTACTTACTACTTAGTCTGAAAAATGGAAACCTGGAATGACTATGGCAGGGCTCTATACTGTAACCTTTTGAAAAGACCTTGAGAGGACTCCTCATAGAAATTTGCCTACTTTCTAACCGCAGAGATAAATAGGCCGTAGAGACATGTGGGGCTTACCAGAGCACACGCTCTGGGACCGCCTTTGGTAGCACGGTTGTCCTAGAGGTGTGAAACCAGCCCTTCTGCTTTCCATCAGCAATCCACAAAAAAGGAGTATTATGTCTGTGTTGAGCTCAGCTGCTTTTTTGACTCAGCTAAGAGGGAACAAGGGAAACGTCCTGTATGGAAAAAACATTTAAAAATAAGAGCTCCCCCATTCTCTAAAAAAATCTAGAGTTGGCTCTAAGGGACAGAGTTTATGTTTAGACTTTGCAACAGGAGAATATGCCCCTTTGGCATCTGTATGACCTTCTCTGAACTTTTGCCTAGCATTAATCCGCTAAGTGGCCTGTAATGAACAGGGGTGAGGGGAAGAGAAAAAAATAGAAGTTTTTTTCTCTGGTGGCTATGTGGGACTGTATTTAAAGAGAAGTGGTTCTTTCCATATATTGAATGGCATTCAAGATCCACATGAGCGTTCTTCATCAGGAATGTGCTGGCAAGTATCACAGGCAGAAAAATTGCTCGAAAAACTGGTGAGGGATTTCTATTGTTCAATATGCTTTAGCTGTTCTTTGTTGTAGCTCTTTTAATTAAAGGCTATTATTTTGGCATCGGAGTGCTCCGATATCACCAGAAATCGTGACACTAAATATACTATATATATTACAAGGACACAATCTAAAACATATTAGCTCAGTGGTTGCATCCTTAAATGCCTACAAGTTAGAATATGTCAGAAAGTCTGGGTTAAAAGGGTTCCAGAACTGAAGCCTAGTCAAAGGGAAACAGCAAGAGAGCTTTATTTTACTGCCAGCTCTGACAGGTCACTGGATTTTGATTATGCAGTCAGATATGGTATTCATCCCCTTGATAATGAAAGGTGGGAGGCTGGCTGGAAAGAAAAGGCACGCAAGATGGCTTTTGGTCATTGTCTGTGCTATTTCTAGTAATCCTCCTTGCTGTCTAACTCGCGCGTTCAGGAAGGATTTGGGCCTGTGGGGTAAATGGAATTGAAATCCTTCAAGAGGAAAAAACGATAAGGAAACAATGCGTACTTGCCAACATTTTTAGGAGAAGATGTTTAACAAAAGGAGCAGGCTCCATTCTGTGTTAGGTTACTGCGTCGCTGGCTGTACTGCTCCCACTGCCGCATCCCAACGCTGACTCGGGACTATCGGAGGACTGATGCTGCTCTCCCAGCTCCTTGCTGAAACTTTACCAGCTGGATCCGAGTACCGCTGATCAAATGTCATAATAATGCAAATCACTCACCATTTCATAAATATACATGGTATTTATAGGGAGATAAACCCTTAACCACACATCATTCATGATCTAGTGCGGACTGGGAGAACACATGTGGTGTAACTAGGAGACAGATCAGCTGCTCTGCAATGTACCTTTCTTCTTTTATTTTCTTTTTTTTTAAGGTCTGCAGAGCACCAAGTCAGATTTCCAGATGCTCCTTCCCAGCCTGAGTTCTGCATCCCAAACCTTCTGCAGCAGAGCACATGACTATGAAATTCACAGCATACCAGTTAATTCCAGAGAAATGTTAATGGTCGCGTTAAATTAACGTTATTGCAACAGTTAGTTCTGTGGTAACAGCAGCCTACCATACAGCCAAGGCAAGGTAGCTCCCTGCCTTGATTTCCTTCCGCCCTCTATTTGGAGGAAAGGCATCCTGGACTTCATGGACAGGGATTTACCAGCTTTGAGTCAAAGCTTCTGAGGAGCAACTGTGATGGTCATGTTGGCCCAATGTGATGGGGCAGAATTTTGTATCCACTCTCATGCAATTAAGAAAAAACACACCTCCCCTATGGACAAACACCGCGAAGTCGTGTGAGTTTTCGAAAGCAAGAAACACGTGGGCCAGCTAAGGTGCGAATGGTTCCCTTGCACACGGAAGGAGCAAATGTGCTTCAGGCTCACACTTACCACGGTCCTGCACCCTCCACCTTCGCTCAACGCCTTTCCGGAGGGGCTGCGTGGGCTTTGCGGGGTTCCGCTTGTTCGGCACGACGTCGGGATGTGCTTCCACCGCGGCAGCGTGTGGAGCTCTGCTTGCCTTTTGTATTTATCTGCTCAAATCTTCTCAATCAGTTTTACAGTTGTTTAGCTCCAGTCACCGTAGACTGTGACATTTAATATCAAATACTCTTCCAACATTCCCACATTAATAAACACAAACAGTGAATCCTCTCTCTGTTGTAATGATGATTTCTGGCATCATTTAAAAGTGCATATTATTTTGTCAGTATTAAGAATTGGTACAGCTTCATGCAATGCTGGAATATATATCCAAAAACCAATTTACTTGAGTTGTAATGTTAGGATTATCCTTCTGTCTTTCATGACTGATGCTTCATCTGGAGATTGCTTAATGTTTTCTTGTCAATGAGTGTTAACTCAAATGAATTATTCCATGAAATACTTTGTCCCTTTCTTACAAACACAAATTATAATTAAAAGAAAAAAAAAAAAGAAATGCAAACAGCGTTGAAACCCTCGTATGACAACACTGTGTACATTTTTCTACTCTTAAGTCCACATCAATAAGCAATTTAACAATAGGAGAACTCTCAATGGGAGACCAACAGATGAAATTATCGTAGAGCAGAGTCTTGGACAAAATTTTTTTCTTTGCTCATGTAATTGCATGCAGCCATCCTTGTGTGAAACCCCCCATCAGATTACAGGGTTTGTTGTATGTAAATTGAAGACTAAATGCTTGGTAGCACCTTTCAGCTCTGCAGTGCTGGAAATGAGTTTTTTAATAGGAAATTAGATTAGTAATATTTTAGTAAACAAAAATGCAGAAAATTTCTGCATAAAGATGAGAAAATTATTCATGCAAACTGACTTTAAAAAACAAGAATGAGCAATTGTAAAATTCTGAGAACTACTATTCATAAAAATATCTGTGCATTTTTTTTGAACAAAGAATGGGATATTCGAACACAAATTATTTCTACTCCGCTGGCTGTAGTATTAACTGAGCTTTTGAGTAGCAACAGGTTGCATAATTTAGTGGCTTCTATTTTTAATATGATTTTATACAGTTCTCAAAGTGGGGAACAATATGTGGAAAATTACAACAAACTTGGTCCAAATTATAAAATAGACTTTGCAAACCATCAACCAGGCACTAAAACAAGACATTGCCATTTCCAGTCCCTGTTACACTGCAGTTGATTAGATTAACCCTCGGTGAGTTTCAGAAGCTAAAAGGTGAGAAAAGACTTGCTAGACTTAAACCTCCTCTGCAAATGCAAATGTAGTTCCTCTAGCATGAATTTTCCTTCCTTTATAGCCCATAGCCCAGAAAACAACAGAACAGGTATTAACAAATTATCAATAATATTATTTATAAATATTTATTCAAATGGTTCTTGCCGTTGCTGGACCAAAGACCAAAGCCTGAATGTACTATGCACTGAGAAAACTGAGGAAGAGATGTGTCATGGACAGGAACCAACAGATGGTTGGAAAAATGAAACAAATCATACCTCATCATTAGACACATCGTTTTATGCAAAGACATTCCTGTTCCTAAGAGCCTACTGGCTTTTAACAACCTGGCTACAGTTGAAGTATTATGAAGCTTTGCACTTGCCCCTAAGGAAGATATAAAATGTGATGGGTACCCAGAAGGAGGTCTCAGACTTCAGCAAGTTCTAAGTGGGAATAAGAATTGTATTGGTGGAGCAGTGAAAACTAATGTCTTCTCCAGCTTGCTGAACACAAAGGTGATAACTGTTCTGGGCTCCTGGCAGAAGGCTGCAGCTCCTTGAAATCTCTCCAAATTCCTCAAGATAGTTCTTCAGCTTCAAACAGTGATGATGGGAATGTAGTTCTTTCCGGAGGAAGAGATATCTCTCTCCCTCTACAAAAGCTTTAAAGAAGTAGACCCTCAGTTAAATGAAGAGATCATTTTAACTGCCAAAGGTAGCAAGTCCCCAGTTATTATTGGATCCAGCAATATGCTCTGTACTAATAAATGAGAATATTGCTAGAACTAGGCATACATCTAAAATGGAACAGTCATGCACCTGTTGCAAAAATCCATATAAACCAATTTTTAAAAAGTTCCTTTCACACTGAAGAAACTCCAAAATATTTACTAGCTCTTACTGCCAACAACAGCATTCTGGTCTATATAGGACAAAAACTAAACACATTCCCTAGTCCCAAGGACTGACAATCTATACACATCCCAGAGAAACCCACAGAGGAAATAACAGGACAGTAAAGTTTTACTTGTTGTGTCATTAATTCACATGTTATGGGCTGCTACACAGTAGAGTGAATCTCTAGAAGGGTCATGAGCTTTGCGCTGAGGTTACTGCCAGGTAGTTAATCCCTTTTTATGCCTTTGGGGCATTAAGGGGAAAAAGGCAACTAGCCAGTGGCTGTAATGGTGACAACAGTGGAAGGGGGGAACCTTTCTGCTCACATTTTACTCCTCTCACTCTTCATTTCTTTATTTTCCCAAGACAAAGATTACTCCAACAAACAAGCGGATTGAAATCAGATAACCGAAGCTATTATCACCCGTGGCTGTCATCCCTCCCTCTCTGACAGATGTCACTGCAGTTTTCAGCTCAATGTATGAATGCAAGCCAATGTCAGACCTTGGTTGCTGTAAGATGTGCTGCTGAAAAAGTACTTCAGGAGGCAATTTGCAAGGGAAGAAGGTCCTGGCATCCTTTGGAAGGGTGCAAGTGGCTTCCTCTTCCACCTGTCTTTAAACCACAGTCATGTCTGCCTGAAACTACCAGCCATTTAGACAGAGAGTGATACTTCTAAGGAAATATTATTTTTTTCACACTAGATGATAGCATGCAGTCAGCATAAATATTTTCAAAACTTTCCTTAACTTTTTATTTCTTCAAACCTCCCGAGCTTGATGTTTTTCTTCAACTCATTCAGACAGTACTCTGTACAGTCCCTACAACTGCCTGGGAAGCGTGCGCTGCACACAGAAGAGAAATCAAAGCCATATTCTTTAGTCCGCTTTTGTAGAATCCCAAATCACGCTTCCAGGCTCGATTTTAAAAATGCGATTAAAGTGTAAATTACAAAAGATAACACTACTCCCAAGGACAGAAAAATACTAAAATAAAATAAGTTTGCAAAGCTAAGGGAGAAATATCAATCACTGGCAAGAAGCAGCCTAGGATATGAATGGATTGCATGTTATTTAGAGAAACAAATAAATGCAACAGAATTAATCAGCAGATGTAAAAGAGAGAGTGTGATGCTGATACAAAATAGAAAAGACGTATGAGAGGGCACGAAACAATAACCATGTGCATCACATCATCAGCTGGTTTCTGAACAGATGGAAAGAACTGAAGAAATGCTACAAGGTATTTTGAAGAGGGTTTCAAGCTGGACATGAATTAAAGGGAAATGAATCCAATCTGTGCCTCTCTCTCGCATGTACATGCACACACACAAACCCTACTTTCACGAAGTCAGCCCCTCACCCTGGATTTCTGACCCTCGCTCTTCCTCTGCCAAGTTAGGGCTGAAATTATCCATTGAGTCTGGAAGGCCAGGGTGTGGTGGCACAGCAGAAGCATAAAAAAAGGTAAGTTTTTTTTCTGCGTTTGCATTCCTGGCAGATTCCTCACAACTCCTATGAACTAGACTGAGGACTCAGGAGAGAAAGATGTAGAAACAGTCAGGCACAGCAAATAGAATTAGGAAATATTTTGAAAATAGACTCGCAAGCCAGGACACACAATAGCCAAATTCACTTTGAGCCTCAACAATGCAAGTTCAAAGGTTTGAATTGCTCAAGAATATCCTGTGTTTAGCCAACACTGCTAATCTGGCTCATCTCTTCCTTGTCTGGCCAAGGTTTCTTCCCTTCCCTTCTCAACATACCCATCACAGATAAGTGCAACATTACAGACACTCATAAATAGAGCGAACGTGAGAGCAACATCAGCACAGCTTTGAAAGGCAGGTCATATATCTACAGTCATGATGGGTTTAAATTCTGTTTTGTTGTTCTTCCTGCTGTTTGCCAGCAATAAACAGCAATTGTGCTTTCCGACCATGTTCAGCTGGGCTCTATGCCATTTTTTGCTGTTTTTGATGGCAGAGTTCTCAAAGACATATATTAAACTATCTGGCCCATGCAATAACTCAGTAGGGCTGCACTCTTGTTTCCAAGGAGGCCCTGTAAGAAGAGGGGAAATAAATAGTTTTTTTTAGAAAGGCAGCAGTCTTCTGCATTAGTAATATTAAGTTTTCCCATGGAATTTCAACAGCATTAACAAACTATTTTGATAAAAAAACCAGCAGGTTTTGCAGATGTTTTTTTTTAGGGTTTCGACAGAGAAAAATATGCATGCTTTACACCCACTCCTCGATGCCGTAAGCTCCCTTACGGTCTGTCCTGTGACCATTCTTAAATACACTAATGTTAGAGAATTAATCTCATAACGGTAATGCGTCCACAAACAAATTACTGCAGTAACATAGTTAGCTCAATTAACTTTTCAATCTATTCACTATACAGAACTAAAGGTAATTTTCTATTAAAATATCTCCCTCCCACTTCCTTATCACCTTCTGCAACTTATGGGAGTTAATATTAGAAATCCTGTCTACGCTATGTCAGGAAGAAGACAGGATGACGAAGCCAGAAAAAGACCTTATTCTTTACTAACATAACGCAGCCATGGCCCAAAGAGGACATCTGCCTCCTTTCCTGAACACATCTAATTACGGCAAATTGTTAACACCTTGAAGTGGAGTTTCATAGCAAGGTAAACTTTAACATATGCCGTCCTCACACACAAAACATTCCGTACTTCGTATTTTTCCAAACATATGCCCTTTTTCTTAAAACAGTTTATTAAAGACCTTATTTTGAAAAGGACTTCAACCTGTTTTCCATTCCTGTGGATGCATTTTTCAGTGCTTGCAATTATTTGCCTGTCCAAATAATTCCATAGAAACATCAGACTATGTAATCTGGGAACGCAGTCAGGCGATACGACAGCAAGACCTGCAAAACTGCAAATGCAATTATCTCCCCACTCGTACCTGCAAGGCACTGCAATTCAGGTTGCAAAATCATGCCTTTAGTTTATTTGGGCACCAAAAACTGCCAGTCCACCTTGCAGCTCCTGCTATTCGTCCCCTTGAGATCCCACACTAAAGTCACAGCGAATAATTTGACACTATTATTGCCATGGCAACAGCCTGATGTCGTGCATATACAGAATTATGATTGACATTGCTGCAGTAGCCTGGAAAGAGGGAGAAAACCAGACACAGCTCTAATACTAATGGGGGAAACAGTACCACTGGCACTGTAAACATTGCTTTATTCATAAATCGGCCTTCTCTCGTATTTCACCATGTCAACGTTCCTGTGAAGGGCTCCCATCAGAGCCCAAAACGCACGCTCGGAGCAGAGGGGCTTCCTCACGCACACCCGGATTGGGCCAGAGGACGCTCCGCGGGGAGAGGACTCCTCGCCACAGCCCGGAAGATTTTTGCCCCAGAGGTTAGTCTTAAGAATGCACCTTTTAAATGTCACAGGTATGGCCTAAAATAACATAAGACATTAGACTGAGTGTTTTTTCCCTCTGAAGATAGTCTTCAGGTGTTCATCTGGGCTGTAAATCTTTTCTTTTTTTTTGCCGATGTTTATAAGCACTCACAGAAAGACACACGCAAAGCATTAGCAATAGGACAAAATAACATCTGTTAAATATTTTTTGAACTCGATGTCTGCAGCAGCTCTCATAAGGGTCTACAGGCAATACCAAGACAAGGATGGAAACAGCCTTTTATTCTAAATTTCATATGTACACGGAAAGCCATTTTACACAGTTCTGTAAATTCTGCGTAAAAGAGCCACTGTCATTCAATGTCACTGTGCTTACGCTAATAACAACTTTTAAACGTGGAGTACATTATTAACAACAAAAACCATTAACAAACAGGCATAAAAGACACAGATATGTGTGCTGATATTTCACATATACTCTAGAAACAAGTTGGCGCAAAAATAAAATGTGCCGGTAAAAAAAAATAGGCATTTTTTTTAAATCACGCAATACATGATTTTGTTTCTTGCTTTCTCTCTTTCCTTTTTGTACACGGTACTCTGAGATCCATTCTCAAGCCTCTTCACATCAGGATTTGCAGGCACTTCAGCAACCCAGCTATATTTTTTACAATACATGAAGTTCAGACCGACAAACATAAAAACAGCTGCTGCAAAAGAAATTCTCATATCCCATATGCACATTCAAATTACTCATTGCTAGAGCAATCTTTTTTGCTTTAGTTATTTTTGGATACTGACATGTTTTCAGGATGATGTGTAACAGTTTGTCTCCACTTCTCTCTCATTCATACACTTACAAGTTTTATTTTTAATGTAGTATCACGATGCAACAATACAGCATAAGGAAGCACAAGGCAAATGTCCACAAAGCTTCACAAATTGTAAAAAGAAGAAATTGTTTTCTTTTCAGTTTTTTGATCCAAAGAAAAACTTTGATTTCTTCTGCTCTTGCTTTAAGCTATCTATCTCCAAAATTTGCCCAAAGACAACTGTGTATCAGACGACCATGGGATGATACCCTCCCTAGTTCTCTTCCTAGACACAACTGTGATGACCAAATGCATCTAGAAGGTAGAGCAAAGCGGAACTCAGTTGTATGTTCGTTCATAATTTCCCATCTTTAATAAAATAGTGAAATATACTTATCTAGGGCTTGGTTGTGACTGTATAAATAGTCTCTCTCCAGTTATTTCATTTGTAGCGGACTGTGTATTAAGATTATAAGGCAATTGTAACAGGATTCTCAGGGTAACTGAAAGCTTAAAATTGTTTTCCTCTTGAGTCAGGATAAAGGCTTTTTTAATAAGCTCAGAGTGGGCAGACAGAGAGAAAAAGAGTGCATATGTGCATAATAGGAGAAGGATGGTTTTTCAGCATATAGACACTTAAATATTGATCAACAAAGACTGGTAATGACTCCACCATAAAACATCTTAGAACTGCGACTGCGATCCAGAGTAGAGATAAGCCTTATCCACTGAAGAGTAATATGTAACCCTCCTCCTGACCCGAGAGAAATAAAAAAGGACATGTCAATGCTTCCTTCAACCTCAAATTCATTAATTTTATGCCACAAAGCTGCATGTTGGTGTAATAAGTCACTGCAAAGTAAAACACATTACAACAAATCCTAGTAATAAGCCATTGACAACTATTGGTCTGGGCTATGGGACTCGGTACGCAGGGGCGGCGTTGCTCACTTCCGCTATGATTGTCAAATGGTGGAACATTCTTCCATGAATTCAACACTTGAGACAGAATGGCAAAGACATAAGGCCCACCAACGCTTTGCCTGTAATTTTTAAAGGCACTGAAACAGACAACAGATATATTCCTTAGTACCATCAGTTTAAAAAGTTTTCAAAATATAAGTCTTTATATGAAAATGTTCCTTATTGCATGGTAAGTTGATCTTCATTTTCTTCACCTCAAGAATAAAACGGTCTTCCCTTTTCTGGCGTTTGCAATCTGTTCAGCCTCGCTACCTGAGATGGTGAAGGCGGTACATCTTGCCTGAAAGGACCTTTAGGAGGGGTATAATTAGGGTCCTGAATTTTCTTATATGAGTCATAGTTGCTAGGTCCTTCAGAAGAAGTTTTTTTTTTCAATTGTTGTTCTTTCCGCCTCTGCTCTTGACGGAGCAGTTCTTGTGTTTCTAGCATTACCCTGGCATTGAAGCCATGTCCTCCCATATAGCCATTCCTCGATCCCTGGTAGCTGGAATATCTGGGATTTTCCTTCGCAGTCTGGAACCCTTCACCAGGGGAATAGCTCTGTTCCCAGGAGTCTTGCGATACAGAACTGGCGTTTTTTCTGCTTTGCCTGGAAAGAAAAATGGAAGAGGCTTTTAAGACAAATGTTCCGGTTCCCCTTCTGTTATCGGCAACAACCCCTGAAAAGAAGGGTGTTTCTGCAATGCCATCAGGTTTCCCCCAGCTATAGCATTCTCCAGAAGTCATGTTCTCTTCTGCCCTGAAGAGGCATCTTGCCTCTTTTGTTGGGCATTTCCTATAGAGTTGAACTATATTGCTGAACTGTGTTTTTAGGCCTCTCCAGTAGGAACATGCCATGACAGCCCATCCAGCGATACAACAAGCATCATGTTCTTAAGACAATAGTGTTATAATTCAGTTACAGACTGGGAAAGACCATACGCATTGCTGTGCTTCCTAAGAAACCAGATAAACAGCCAGCACTTGGAAAGTCACTCATGAAAGACTTGAAGTTAGACACACTTGGATTAAAAATGCAACAGGCAGATCTTTAAAACACTTGCTCCAACACTGCTCAAGTCAGAAGATAAAGCTCATTATTCATAGGTAGTTGCACAGATGAGAGTTTCTTCCTCCCATTTCCAGAACTAAGGAATTTTGTGCTACATCAGGACTGTTTCCCAGTTTGCTATAGCTTTCATAAAAGAAACGGCAGAGATAACCTTTCTTGCTCATTTTTTGGTTCCATGGGGTAGATAAATAAATCAAATACATATAGGAATTACAAATCCTTATCTCTTTTCACAATAAATCATCACATTATTTTGAAGACAGATTATGGTTTTGAAATAGCTTTAATTTACTATCAAGCTGCTAGATGCTTTTATGAATTTAAAATAAGATTGGTGATGATAAAGTAAACCAATTTTGTGCTGCAGCAAGAGATACCCACTTGGAGATTAAAATTAGTGTACGAGAATCAAGAGTAAAACAAAATATATTGCAACATTAATCAATAAGAAAGTAATTTAGTTGTTTATATATGGCTTGGTTTTTCATGTCAACATGCATGACTCGCTGTAGCCTCATCCAATGAATATGCAGTGGAGAGACAGGAGACCTGGAGAATTTTTCTACCATTAGTAAAACTAACAAGTCACCTAGTGTTTTTGCAGTCTTCCTTCCACACATATAACTTGAGAATTACCATAACCACCTTATTTCGTAATGGATTTTGAGACCTCTGGATGAAAATTGTTACTCAGGATGAATGTAAATTATTACAACATAATGTAAATTCTTATGCAAATTTTTAGAGCTGTTCTTGGTATTCGCATATCCAACTTCGCCAAAGAAATGGTGTTTCTGAGCCATGTTTTATCACTTCCTGGAACAAGAGCAAACTGAACGAACCTCTGTAGGCTACGAAACTGTCAGGTTTCTGATCTACAGTAAGATAAATTTTAAGTACTAGAAAATTAACTTAGAGTTAAACATAGCTTTTACAGTTTCACATGGGACAAGAGGATGACTAGCTGAACTGATTTAATTTACTGACTGTTTTCTGGTATGTTTTCAAAATTAGTTGGCCCACTTTCACTGTCTTTCTGGGAAGATCCTTTAAAATTGTCTCAAGAGTTTATGTGCCTTCAGTACTAATGATTTAAGAGTACAAAGGGGGAAAAAAAGGAGGCCCCGAGAGACTATATAAGATGAAAAGTAACAAAGTGCAAGAATGAAGCCAGTGCACAAACCTTGATCATTACAAAGCCATAGCTGCAACATTAAAGTTGGGACCTAAGTTTAGGTCTTTACTCCTAAGAGTAAGATTTTTTGAAAGATCAGTCACAGAGTTACAAACAGTTTGTAAAACTGTAGAATTGGATGTCCCAGCTCGTTATAGGAGTATCATGGTATTTACAGCACTCAGCTTTAGCCCAAGGTGCTGAAATTCTGCCTGCTCTCAGCACAGCTCAAATACCCAGAGTGCTCAAAGTCATTAAATTATCATTAATTACTCAGTAACATGCATTGCTAGCTTGCTAGTAATTTCTCATCTTGAAAAGCACATTGAGTGAGGTTCTCAGTCACTCTTTTCAAAACAAGCATTTCTATGACCCAAAGCAATATTTGCCAAATTTCTTGTAGATTAATTTTCTTCTTACAGGTATTAATTTCTGCCACTGGAACTGCATTACAACTGACTTCCAACTTTTAAATGTTACCAGTGATTGAACAGAACAGGGGAAGGAAGTTTTAAGAATCATAGTTTTAAAACTAAAAATAACCCCCCCAACTTAAAAGCAACACTAGCATCCGTGCTCTTCCACTCAATCTGTGCATTGCTGAGGCTAGCAAAACTGAAAGAGAATTTGCCAGGAAAAACAATATGGCATTAATAAGTGTGGTCACTTCAGAAGGAAGGTAGAGATAAGAAGCAAAGGGAATATAAAGATTTTCAAAATGACAAACTAACAATCTGAGAAAACACAACAACTTTACATTTTCCTTTCACACCTTCCAAATTTAACAGAAAAATTCTACCTCTGGTGTAAAGGATTCTCCGTTCAACCATTGCCACTGATATTTGAAAATGCAAAGACTATTTGCTTAATGCTTAAATATGATAGCTATCTAATTTACAATACAAGTTGGGTAAAATTCTGATAATTCTTAAAGCTAAATATCAAGTAAAAGAAATTTCGCCCTAAGAGCTAAAATCTCGCCCTGAAATCTAAAATTTTTTAAAATACAGATTTGTTTAGACAGAAAGTGTATTAATGTAAATGTATTAATTAAAATGTATTAATTGCTTGTTGTCCATTGCTAATAACTCAGTAACTTAGAAGATATGTACTTACTGGAAACTTGGAAGCCCTTGATTTTCTTTATAGAGTTTCTCAGTTCCATATTCTTTTGTTTGAGGTCTTGAGATTTTTTTTCCCTTTTAAAAGTTTTTTGTCTGTATCAACATCGCAAAGATAGAATTTCTATCCACTAAGGAATTAGGCAATGAAAAAAAATAGTCTGACATGTCAAAAGGGGACAACCCATGTCATGCTCACTAGACTTTCGTAATTGTAGAAAATTAAACTGGATGGTGTCCCACAAAGAATAGCTTTGTTTTAATGTCTCAATTCTGTTGGGTGCTGAGTGCCACCAAACCCCACTGAAATCATCTCTGAAGCAACTCTCCTAAAATAAACAGCTATCACATGCTCTCACTTAAGAAATTTTATGCCTCTTCCACATTGAATACATTCCATCTTATATCGATGCTAAACAAAAGTGTCTGCACCAAGTACAACATTTTCCTTCCACAAATGAAATTAGCTCCAGGCTCATATACACTGAACAGCTTCAGACAGTTACCGTACCTGGGTAATGAGCTGTACTGCCGCTGAGCTTGCTGGAAACTCTCTCTTTCTTCTTGCCGCTGCCGCTGCATTTGAACCTCTACTGACACGGAGTGTCTGCCACTCTGTGAGTACGTCTTGGTGCTTGGCTACAAAGTGAAAACAAAAATGTCTTAAACAAAGTAGACAAAATACCCACAAAAGGGCTATCATCTAAATTGCTGTTGTACACATATAGTTGTATTTGTTTCAACATGCGGTTCAAGTAGTTCTTTCATAATCGTTAGGTTAAATTCTGACCCATAACAGTGTCCTGTACTACAAATTCTTTTTCTGACCTCCCATTTCTGAGCTGTATCAGGAAAATATTGGTCCAGAATGGGTTGTGCTTTTATAGTAATACTGAAATTTAAATTAAGTCAGTGGAACAGATCTTCAGACACTTTAAGGTAGCCTAGCCATGGTAATGCTAAATTTTATGCCCCACTGAGGATCTGAGGGAGGAAGGAGCAGAGCAGCCTCACCAGTACGCTCAAGCAATGCTCTCCCTTACTGGAGCCATCCTATTTTGCTGTTGGTCTGGACATGCGCTGCTTGCTTTTCTGAGAGACAGAGGAACATTTTCTGGTTCAATATGATCAAGCAGATAAATCTAGCAAGTCTCTTGTGGACAGTGGGGAATCCTGTATCTCTGAGAAGGATCTTAGAAAACGACGAGGTGACAATTTGAAACTTTGAGGACAATACTCAGAGGATATGAAAATGGAAGACCTTTCTGTGAATACAGAGCATTACCTGTCAAGATCTGGCAGAATGGCTGGATTCAAACTTTGGATTATGAAAAAGTTTACTTTTGTAGAGATACCACTTTTCATTTTACATTACTACTCTCTTCAAATTTTGTGATTTCAAATTGCAAAATAGGGTGTCACAAAAGTCGAAGAATGTTATGGGCTTTTCTTGGTGTTTTAATAGTAAGGTTTCACCTAACAAAGAAACAGAACATTATTTTTTTCCCTAAAATTACCAGTTGTATTCAAAACATGTATGTCTAATCACTGGGATGTTAAGGGAGCATAACCACTTGGCTGAGCCTGGGACTGAAACAACTCATCTCAGACCTGATTTTGTTAAAGCACTTTCTACCTTTTCATCTGTGCCTTCCCTCAAAATGAACATCTCTTTTGTTTTTTGCCAATTATAATTTCTGCAGCAGAAGGATATCATAATGGCTGACAAATATCCGCAGCATAAAAGGCTTTTCAAAAGCTTATTACATTGAAGACAAGTTTGAGAAACCAAAAAGTTGTCATTTGTGATGTAAACTTCTACTTCATCTTACTATATAGTCAAGTACCTGTAAGTAGCCAGAAACACAACAAATTTGAAACAGGTGTACAACTTTCAGAAACTTCATTAGTCTCAGCTCAGCATTTAACAGATAGACACAATTTGGTGAACAACTGCCTTTCCCCTTACGAGAAGAGTATTGTGCAAAAGAATCAGAATGTGAAAGCATAGACTATGAGCAATGAAGAACTTATTTAAGAGAATCCATAATGCAACATTGGTGTCTACTTCAGAGTGGATGTACTCTGTAAAATCTTCAGTAAAACAGGATTTCTAAAGAAAAATGCTTTGGGAATGGTATGATGAAGCAACAAGTTGCGAAAACAGAATCATGTGTCAGCCTTGTGGGAAATTTTCTTAGAGATGAATAAGCTGTACATATGTATGTCCAAACCAACAACCCCCATGGAGACTTCCTACTATATTAAATAAGGGCAACACATACAGAGCCGCATTTCAGTTATTGCATATGTCAACATTTCTAACTTTCTTGACTTTATTGAGAGTCTTCTGACATTTGGTATTTTATTGAAGGGCTCAGCTTATGGAAGTGAGTGATTACTTGAAAATCACAAGATTTATTTGTGAATTCTCTCCAGTGTGGTTATAAGCAGCTTACAGAGAATCAGGGGGAAACTTAGAAGCTCCCATGGCAACTTATCTGTAAGGAATAAAAACATTTAAACTATAATTTTAGAGCCAACCTTCTCATTTCATGGGTTCCACTTGAACAATGTCGGAAAGCTACAGTTATGTCATATGTGAGAAAGTAGTTACCAAAGATAAGACACAAAATCAGAATTGTTTCTCTTTATTTGAAAACAGTTTCATTTTTTTCAGTTCACTGTAAATATAACAGATTAAAGCATTTTACAGCCCAGGGAATGGTTAAATTATCAAATAGGTGGAGTTAGATTAGAGCTGTTGCTCAGTTTAGGTTTACGCAAGACACTAAAATGCATCATAGAATCATAGAATAGTTTGGGTTGGAAAGGACCTTCAAAGGTCATCTAGTCCACCCCCCCCCAAAGAGCAGGGACACCTTCAACTAGACCAGGTTGCTCAGCGCCCCATCCAACCTGACCTGGAATGTTTCCAGGGATGGGGCATCTACCACCTCTCTGGGCAACCCATACCAGGGTTTCACCAGCCTCATCATAAAAAATTTCTTCCTTAGATCATGTCTGAATCTGTCCTCTTTTAGTTTAAAACCATTACCCCTTGTGTTATCGCTACAGGCTCTGCTAAAAAGCCTGTCCCCACCTTTCTTATAAGCCCCCTTTGAGGACTGAAAGGCTGCAAGAAGGTGTCCCTGGAGCCTTCTCTTCTTCAGGCTGAACAACCCCAACTCTCACAGCTTTTCTTCACAGGAGAGGTGTTCCACCCCTCTGATCATTTTTGTGGCCCTCCTCTGGACCATCTAGAAAGCATGAATGCAAGTACATGCACACGCATGTGCAGAGAGCTGAAGTTACCACAAAAGCCTTTACTAAAGAGACAGAGGCTTTGAAAGCCCTAGTGGACTATGAATGGACTAAGATCAAAACATAGCTTCAGAGGTATCTTTTTTAATGCACATAGGAACCAACGGCTAAATAGAGGAAGGGGCTATCACGCCTGCCCGCCTACTGTAGCGCAAGCCCCACATGACCGGATCTGAGAAGTCAAGTCTGGATTCTCAGCTATTCACAAAGAATTTCACCTAATGGATGACATTTATAATTTCACGGGTCTAAAGGCAAATGTCTAAAATCCATTATCTGATTTTCTGAAGGTATGAGTACCTGTACCCCTGTTAAATTAAGTGGACTTGCAATACTCAACTAAGCTGAAAAGGATACTTATTTTGAGCCCTGCCTGCATGTTGTTCACATCCACAATAACCTGTTCATCTGCTATCTGATTCCAAGCATCCAAAAATATGGCAATGACGTGACATAAAAATACGCCGTCTGTATGTAAACATATATACACACAGACAGATACACTCAACAATATTATTAAGGAAAAGGTCTTTCATTCAAATCTTTTCTTTAAAAACCTCAGTGATACCATAGTGAATGCCCTTGATAGACGATGGTCATATAAAGACTTAACGTATTCCTTTTTGGATCCTTAAATTGTTCAGAAGAATGCAGATCTCCATACAGTGATTTATCTTTTCAATATGCTTTCAATTAAAGTGTCTAAACCAAAAATATTTATATCATGAGTAACCTTAGTCTTCAAAAGCTAATTGGTAATTTTGGCTCAATCCCCAAAGTATATTTTTATACATATATACTTATATAAAATATATACACAAACACACATCTATATACATGCATACCTCATTTATGTCAGCACAAAATGCAGGTAATTAAAAAAAAAGTTGAACTATTTTCACATCTTTCAACAGCAACAAAAAAAGGTATAAGGAAGACACATCAGACTAATTTTAACACTGATATCAACACAAGGCTAAGTACAATTACAACAACCTGAAATCATCCAACAAACCTGGAAACAGCTCGGTCTTCTCAGTACAGATTGATAAGAACTCTGGCCTTGTTTGCAATGAGATGTGTGACAAGCACGGACCTTTTAAATCGGGATGCGGTCAAGGCCACAATAACAACCACGGCTGCATTATACAAATAAATGTATGTTCCTGTCTTCCACAATACATTTAAGTGGCAATGATAGTCATGGCATTCAGCATTGTTAAACATTCAGCACGTAAAGTTGTGCTTTGATACACATAAAATTACACAGCTCTCTTCTCAAAGAGGCATTAATTTAAAACCAGGGCTGCAAAGTTAAAAGTTTCTGCAGGTTTCTCACTTCATGCAAACAACATTTTTGCATTTCACAGGGAGTCTGCCTCCATGGCCCATGTCACACTGACCACCATCAGAGTAAAGAGCAGCGTGTTTTAGGGATAAAGGTCCATTCTCTCTTTCCTACTACACCCGTGGCTGCCCACGCAGTTTGCTTCCTTGCAGAGTGGCATTTCTGCCCACGGAGGGAAGCTCTGCGTGGTGGCAGCACGGATACTCCAGCACTGGCACAGATCAAAGTTGCCACAGAACTGGAAAGAGGAGATCATGGCGGGGATCCAGGGCACTGGGTTTTCAGGGAGATCCAACCAGTTCAGGCGACGTGAGATCCACCCGTTGAGGTGACACAGCTACCTCACAGCTTACTGTCACAGGGAGACGCTGGGAGAAGTGCCTGCTCAAACTCACAGAACTCCTTTGTGCTGATAAATCAAATGTTAATAGGGAGATTACTAAAAGAACAAGTCCCTTAGTATCTCTCCAGTTATGAAAAAAGACCATTAATTAATATTAAAATACATGTGCTAATTTTTGTCCAGATTAAACTCTGAGTTTAACCAAGAAGTTTCAACTTCACCTGGGAAGCTGGTAGACATCAGGCCCCCAAAAGGTCTGTAGTTCTTATAGTTCAGCACTAATTAGAAACAGATAAGATTAAACGACCTTGCCTGCTTTATGTGTAAATGTACTTGACACGGATGACAGACAATCCAGTAACTGTGTACATTCAGAATGATAAAAAAACATTCGGTGGCTCTGGGAGATGCCCTTGAAAACTATTTTTACTTCTATCTTTTTGTTTATGTTGCTATGGTGAACAGAACATATAGCAATATTTCTTTTAAAAATTGCCAACAGGTGAGTGTATTAATTCAAGCACCATATAGTAAGAAAATCCCATCCCTTTGTGTTTCTTTCTATGGTGTATATGTAGGAAGCTGAACGGCATGGTATGGGACTAAGATATCCATTCTGTGTATAGCAGCGGCAGAAAGAAAATCTTCTGTATAGTAGAAACAAACCACTTAGACATGAAATTCTGCCCGGGGTATTTCCATGCACTGCATGCCTGTGAGCTATAAATATGTTTGTTTACAAACGGAAATGATTTAATTTCTTTTAAAAATCTTCTATCTTCATTTTCTGTTTCACATAAATTAGTAGATTGAAACTAGTGGGAGAAAAAAGTTCAAAACATGAAATTTTAAAGTCAGAGCCTAAATCTTGGCAAGAAGTTGCAGGTGTGTCATGAAATTCTTCCCAAATTTGACACAGAATGGATATTAACGACACAACTGAAGAGAAACTACCTGTGGAGAGGCTGCCCCGCATAACTTTGGTTTCCTCTCTGAAACAGATTGGGGTAGGAGCAACAGCAATTTAGCTCCTAAGGTATTCTTTGTCTATGCAATGCTCCATTAGATATTGCCTAGTATCTTAAATAAAAAATCCTGAAAGACACTCTTGAAATGGATTCATAATAGAAAGAATTAATATACTACTTTTCTTTCTCATTAATGTGTTGAGTAATTCTACATAATTTACAGTCTGATATAAACTTTACAATGTTTGTTTTGAGTATAGTCTGTTATTCATTTTTCCAGATAAAATTAATATGTTACAGTTGAAGTTACAGCGATAAAAATCAGGCTTTTTTTTTTTCTAAAGGAATTTTAAGTTATTTAAAATTCATTATGGCTTGAAGGACTTGCATACAGGAACAAGAAAAGAGTACCATAAACAGATAAAAGATAATATTTTTCTTCTTTAAATCTGTCTTAGAGACAGATCTACACACAAAAAAGCAGCAGAAAAAACAAGCGTAGTCCCTAAATTTTCTGAGCGTTTATCCATCAGGCCATGCCCAAGTATGTTATTAGGACCACTGGAGTCTTTCCTCTGCGAAAGACATGCAGTTATTTACCTTTCACAAATTTGCGCATGTAATTAAAGCTTTACTCAGACAAGTCAGGTAGTATACTTATTTTGACCCAGTTAGTTGTTATCTTTAGAAAGAAGAAAAACTTTTTATTTGACTCCTAAATATTTAAAGTGTAGTATGCTCAGCTGCTCTCTTGATGCCAATTTTCTCCCACCCTCCAAAGAGACCTGGGGTGACTGGAGAAAAAGGTATTTCTGAATGGCATTTGCCACTTTCCATTTTTAGCACTCATTTTTTTAATTAAAGATGAAGAAATAAGCCACCAACTTTTGTACCTCCTGCATCTTTGTGGGTTTTTTTGATCGTTGCTGTGCTCCTACAGGCAGGACTGGCAAGCAATTGTAGTGTTTTCAATGGATTTAATATGCTCTTTTTTAATTGGATTGTTCACTCCCATGACATTTAGGGCTATAATGCTGTGTTTTTGTTATTGAAGGTGGGGATCTGTTAATTAGGATGTGACTAGGCAAAAATACAGGATATGGAACAAATTACAGTCAAAATCCCCAAACCCAGGACTGGTGCAAGCAAGGATAAACCTCAACAGACCCAATACTACCCAGAAAAGAACAAAAACTAGAGACTCAACTTAGGTACCGAACAGAAAAATCAGCCCCAAAAGAATACTGCATTGGTATAAAAATGTCATAGCAACAGCAAGGGCCTTAAACATTAGCAGGCATACTGTGATTCCATGCAATTCCAAATGCCCAGAAACATATTTCTGCAAATTCTGACAGGAATTAACACCAGCAGGACTAAAATGGATTAATCATATTTTATGTTATTTTTCCTTTTTTTTTTCCCCCCATGTAACATTAGGAACATGGTATTGCCCTTGAACCCCTCTGTAGCTTGTTTTTGAAACACGAAAAATAAAAGAACCAAGTAAGAAAAAAGAAAGTATGAAGCCTGAGAAAGTTATCTTAAAATAAACAAATGCAAAAACCTTCTCCATAAAGCTTCGACTCATTTGCCGAACTAGTGGATTTCAGCGACGGCTCAACGTTGCGACAGTTAGTCAGTTATTAACAGCGTGTCATTCGAATGGCCTTGAGCAGAAACGTTGCACGGCTTAATAGACGGTGTCATCTCATTCCAGCGCTATCGCTTTTTGTGTCTGTTCAGCTGCTTGATGCCGTGCGAGCACTCGTAGGCAGTCAAGTATTTTGTTTACTGGCAGGGCAAGCACAGCCGGGCAAGAAGTCCAGCTCCCTCGCATTGCTCATCCAGAGAGAAATAACCTCCACCCCATGGGCACGGCCAGAAAGGGACGGGGTCAGGCGCCGGTCTTTCGGCCATGGGTATCGCTCAGAGCCAGCAGGATGGAGCGCTCCACGGTACGGAGATCTGCCTCCAACCCGTGGAGGAGACTGATGGTATTTGTCACTGGTAACCGGACTCCTGTGTCACAGGCCGTTAATAGTCCGGGATGGATTGGAGTTGGTGACGTCCACAGGATCATTCTGATAATATGTTAGCAGGTTTCTGAGCTATTGAGCTCCTCTGAATATCCTCAGAGCTGCCAGATTTCCGTCAGTATCCATTACTTACACTGCAAACTTTGTGTTCATTTACACTTTCCTTAAAGTAACCAGTGGTCCCACATCGCATCAGCACTTTGTTCCCTATCCTCAACCCTCCCATCATCTTGTTAATGAGAAATGCAAACTACTTGTCACCTCATAGCGCACACTTCTCCGCGCATGGGTTTTTCCTCTCGTTCCATCCAAACCAGGTCGGAGTTGGCTGCTGTCACCAGGCTCAGAGGCTTCTCTGGATGTAAAGCCTTGTGTTTATGTAGGCTGCGCAACCCACCTCCCTCAGGTGAAAACACACTTTTCAACAGCGGTCCACATACAGGTGCACTTTTCACTGCTGTGGTTTGTAACCAACAGCTTACAGACGGAGAAGACTGAAAAGACGTTGATGAATGTATCTAAGTATTTTCCTGCATATGTATTATAAACCATTTTTTTGTGTCACTGGTATTTGGTAATACATCTGGACCTGTTTTGAGAGGGTGTCTTAACAAAGTCCATTATTTTAGACTAATATGTTAAAGTAAGACACACTCCTTAAGAGAGAAGGTTATGGCTCCTTAACACTGAAATGACTGTGAACTGCTGAAATGGATGAGATCATTGCTTTATCCTTTCCAAGCATTGTGATCTTGAAAGGCTGGAGTACACGATGGAAAAAAAAATAATTCAGAAATACTCTGGGCCAATTTTTTTTAAAGTACTTATCTAAAATAAAACATTTGGTCACCTATGTATTTAACAACAGAGCAGCTCCTACAAAAGCAACAATAAGCTTCAGAATTAATATTAATACATTAAGCTGAATTAGTCACTTCGAGCTCATTTGCATGATCTGTAGAAAGGGAGTAAACAGAGACATCCCATTTGTTTGAATAAGAGAAAAAGGAAAGGTCAGTGTTCTGACCCACAATTTAGGAAATTATTCCATTCCTAAGGTAATCAGCCTGTCATCCAAATAATTCCCTCCTCGCTCATTACAAGAAACTGCAATAAAAGCCAAGTTGCCTGTCTAAAGTTGCTATGGCATTTAGATATACAGCAATTTGGCCCATGACCTTCAGTAGTTAAGTTCCCAAGTCTTCAAGAGTGCAAGTTTTTCTCATACACAGTTTTCCCAAGAATGCTGCTCAAACCTCTCATTTGGAGACTAAACAGCAGTCCATACGCACAATGGAAAGTACCTCCTACACCCAGCCCCCTTTCACCCCAAAACTGCTACACTATAACTGTGATGAGCTATCACATTTTCTTCACCACAACAAATGGAAAACAACCGGTCATTAAAAAAATGTTTATTTATTCAGTTTCAGAGAAGGTTAGAGATTTTCTAACACGGGAGAAGAGAAGCCTAAATCCTGATGCAGTATGTTAAGCACTGGTAGGTCATTTAGGGATACATTCACCTCCTCTCCATGCTGCATGTCAAAAATACCACAAGTTCAAATTGGTGACTTTAAGATGGAAAAGGACACAAAGATCCAACAAAAGTAAAAAAATCTTCTACATCCACCACAATGGGCAAACAAAGATGACATATGCATTATGATGCTACCTAGGTTGTTCTCAGTGGCTTCATACACACAGATGGAGATCTTCGGTCTCCACCTTGGTCTCGTGCGCATCGTAATGCTAAGTCATAATAACCCATCACCTACACCCGCTTCGGAGGAAGCTGTGAGAGATTCTACTGCTGTCAACATACAGCTCCTGCTTTTTTGGGAATGCAAGCAAATCGTTCACTGTCTTTATTGTGAAATTTTAAACAAAAATGCAATAAAATATTTATCCCATATTTAAAGGATCCTAGTTTAGGATACGTAATTGATCAAAAAGCAACACTGATTCATTAAATTACGTAAAACAAGATAAGCACATGGATTTACATAATTGTATCACGTTGCTGTATCAGATTGAACAGGATTTAAATGATCAGTTAGGATGTATGTCTCGAGACAGAGCTGTCTTGCCTAATACAAGTGGCAAAGGCGCACTATTGTGAAGTATGCTATTACACATATCTCTCCATTTTTACTGTGAAAACACATAGTTCTTCCTCTTAAGGAAAAGAACTAATCACAGTAATATTGCTTCAGAGAAAATACCATTTACAAGGTTACATGTTGTCTCTAAATTATTTACCGTTAGTATGTGTTTTATTCTCATTTTCCTAGAAAATTTCAGAATAATTGATATTGCCTTTGAGGTAAAAAAATCCAAGTAGTAACTCACAGAGTCGAGGGTCTAAACACAGAGCAAATAACGCTACATGCACACAGGACAGATGGCTGAAGAAGTTTAGAAATTAAATAAACATCAGTGAACCAAAAATGGGGATAACAGAAAGTGCAGAAGTGTGGAGGCAGAGGACCCTGCACCCCTGCCGGTCTGCTCCCGACCAGCCCGGGGACAGCAGGCGTCAGCCAACCTTTCCAGATTTGACAGGCTCCGTACACTTACCCATGGCTGCTCAAAACTGTAAGTACGTCTCCTGTCTTCCACGTCCTCATCTTGCTTTGCTTGCTGAAACTCTTGTCTCAGGCGTTGTATCCGGTCATGATTGTTAGGGGTTGATCTGTTGCTAAAAGAGGGAGGATGGAAATGATCAATATACTTGGGAACTGCCATCTGCGACTGTAGTTTCTTAGCATGGGACTGCTACTACAGTGTGGGAGTACAGATTTAAAAATAATCTCCAAGCATTTAGTACAAAGATCTTTAATTTTTTAAAGATGATTAATGCTGTTTGACTTATAAAGAAACTTCAGAAGGTGTAACGATAAGACAAAGGGAGCTCTTCCTAAAAATCACCAAAAGTTGCCGGCATCTTTTCAGTATATGTCACTCCTAGAAATGAAAAGGAATAGATGCGCTCACATCAGACTTAACATAAAGGGAAATTAGAAGTCCTAATGATCTCTGCTACTGAATAAACATGAAAGATACTTTTTCCCAATCAATAAACTGTAGTAGTGGCAGATCTTTAGTAACACCAAATGAATTACAATGTCTGAAGGCCCTACCTATATAAAATTTGATTATTTTCCCCAATCAATAAGAGCCTGTCATCCCTTAGTTCTGTTTTTAACAAGTCTTGTAAACTGATCAGTCTGAAAGCATTAAAAGGCTTGGGGGCCAGTAAGAAGCAATACATCTGACAGTGCCGTACGCAGGAACGCGCCCGGGCAGCAGACCGGCGCTGGCTAACGCCCCGCGGACGCCGGTGGGCTGGGCAGTGCTCAGCCCCGGGGGCACCGCTACGCGCCAGCACACCCAGAACCTTGGATTCTGCAAAACCATCAATTTTTCCACGACGCCTGTCGCAGGTAATCTGCTCTCCATAACGCACGTTCATGTGAAACCATAATGAAATGTGCACAGGAATGGCTTATTTCACGGGGCAGAGAGAAAGTGGATGTTTATTAATCTCGCTGCCGTTTTTCCAGCTGTGCGGCTCACACCTGACCCTACCACCCCCACCCTATTTTAAACATGTTAATGTGCGAATCACGGGAAGCCTGACAAATAAATATGTTCTATCAAGACTAACCAGAAGCATTTTAATCTCTTATTACAGCCTTCTTAAGCCTTGCGTTTTATTGTTTATTTCAAAAGAGCTGATGAGGAATGGTCAGCTATTACTTTGCTTCAAAGGAGAATTCTGCAGGGACACAACGGAAAGCAATTCCACAGATTCCTGTTCTTGGACACAGGGTACAATAAAACACAGTGAATTTATATCCCATGTCTTCTCTCATATGAAAAGAGACAATTTTAGAGTCCGTTTGTGACTGTTTTCCATGTCTTTTGGGGCTGGTGGGTGCAGTGGATTGGAGGCCATAGGTGTTTCAGACGTTACCTCCCACACTTTTCAGTGCCATTAAATGGAGCTTATCAGTGCTTGGTTGGCCAAACAGAAAAATTAGCATGGTCCTGGCAAAGGCTAATTTTTGAAGAGGTTTGTTTTGGTTTTTTTCTTTTCTTTGAAACCAAAGGCAAGGAAAAGGAAGGAATTTAGGGAAGTGTTTTCTTTCATTTTTTTGCAAATGGGAGCTTTAAGAAATGCTTTATTTCTAGGGTAGGTCAACTTCTATGTGCAAATTGCCATTTTGAAAAGTACAGTTGAAGGAAGCTTTATGTAGAACAGGTGGAAATGAAACATTGTGGCATTTTCAAAATTTCCAATTCATTGAAGGTATGTTGCTAATTCTATTTCCTTAATTCAACTTCATTTTGTGAAACAGCTTATCTCCATTTGCAGTTTTCTGTTATGTAAATTTATTCCTTATTGTCAAATTCTGCCCAGCTTTACTATACAACCACTTGTTTTTTCCCATGCATTGCTATGCACTGCAAATTTAAATGTAATCATGACAATCCAGTACAAGACATACAAAATACTTTTAAATGGTCAGTTGATTTTTAAAACTGGTATTGTTAATCTAACAAACAAGTAGTCCAATACTTTCTACACAGACAGTGTTTTCCGTAAGATAAATTGCACTCAAATGTAGCAAAACACTTTAACTATTAGTATTTCAGGTATAAGAACATGTATTTGAAAGAGTTATGCCAATGAACTTTGGTGCAAAATGACTAGGAAAACACCATATATAGACACCTTGAAGTACTCAAGCTGATCGGTAAATAATCAGCTTTTCTTAATCAAGGTTGTTTCAAACTCTAAGGGATCACAGTGCAAAAATTACACTGGAGCAGTTATCCAGTGGCAAAGAAAAACACAAGGTAAAACCCAAACATACTGAACTAAATGCTGCGCATTATAAGGAACAGACCTCCTCTACCAGCCTCAAAAAGGGCTACTGGAAGGGTTATTACAGATCTGAGGACTTGTGCACATTTTGTGATTGTTATTCATTAAAGCAATTACGTGTTTTTACATGAATGGCAAGCAAATGCATAGTGTCCATGCCATGAAGCCAAAATACATGTCTCCTCCTGAACAGCAAATGCATGAATTTGACATCCTTTACACTGCAGAGATGGAACAACAAAGGACAACAATGATCCTGGGATTTATGATTAATTTGTCTCCAGACCTAAGAAGAACTTATTCTAATGACAATAAAAAAGAAAAAGAAAAAGAAAAGGAAAAAGTCAAGCTGATTTAAGAAAAGTTATTCGAAGTTATTAAAAGGTTTGATAATGGCAGAGAAGATAAATCTTTTAAATAATATTTCTATTTTATCTGAAAAGCAAGGGACATGACACAAATTTAGAAAATTGCAAAAGAAGTGAATTATAAAAAAGGACTATTTCACAGAAAAGAAAGTGCTAAATTAAAAGACAAAACCACTTCTGTATCTACTCAAATTTCTTTGTGCTCTGAAATTGTGAGATGCAGAAAGTGAGGTCAAGTCTGTGGTTTTATAAAAATAATAATAAAATTAAACATTTTTATTTTGAAGACGTGAAAAGGAAAAGGCAGACAGCTAAGGAGGGGCTAAGATACTTTTAAGAAATGATTATTTGAGGGCTTGGACTATATCTCACATTGGCTTCCTTTTGTTTCCGTTTTCCTCTCAACCTTGTTCTGATTCTGTAGGTTAAATTATTTAGCTGCCCTAACTTTCCCACCAGTGAAGGCTTGCACATCTCCACCCTGGTCTGCCATGCTGTCTCCCATTTCTTTTCATGCCTCTCTTCATCCAGGTGATTTTCTCATCAGTGCTTTTTTGCTATGTTTTTTTATGTCTCCCACTGCACTCCAACTGCATTCAGGGAACACTCAGTACACCCATTTGATATCTCATTCAGCCCCCAGCCAACAATTACTACTTCCAGAAGGTGGGATATGCAAAAAATCATAATCACAATAAAAAAAACTGTCACAAATACAATTTTGGAGTCAAAAGTGCAAACCTACCTTTATTCCTTTTCAGGTCCCGAGATGTTGTGTTTTATCTACAACTCTTTATGTAAGTCACATCATTATCCCTTGGGACAGATCTAAACAAATGATATCCAGTGTGAAGAGTCCTTAGCCAGTCTAAAGCAAAATGAATTTTGACTCATTGGATGAATTTATCCAAGGGAGGTAGGGTCGTATCAGCAGTTTACTAGGATGCAGGGCTGCAGGTGTTCCTGCTGCTTAAATTCCCTTTTGACTTTTGCAGATGTACGGTGCAAGTCTTCAAAAGTTTAATTAAATGCACCATGTTTTGTTTGAGTTTTTCATTCAGATGAGCTGAAAATCTGAAGGTAAATTCACCTCAAAGTATTCAAGACTACAAGCAGGAAGGAAGGAGTTTAACGTGAAATCCATCCAAAGTTTATTGAAAATTTGACCTATGCTAGTTTTAAACTTTTTAGCAAAACTGGAATTACAACTCTCTGCAGTAACCACATCTTGCCCAGACAGCCTTTCCTTATGCCAACTTAGTGACAAGATGGTTGTGAACTTAGAGAAGACAATTAGCACCTCCTAGCATCAGATGTAAGTGATGCTCTTCTTTCAAAGTGCTGTCATTATTAAATGTTCTTAAAAGAAATAAAAATCAATGAAAGTCTTTTAGGGCCAAAGCTAAGTTGGGTTGCAAGGTGGCTGGGCTTCCTTGTGTCTACTTGGCACCCCACTACCGACCATCTGCAGATGGCACATTTCACAATCAGCGATTTTGTGAGTGTTGCTTTAAAACACACAACCACTAGCACGGGCTAAAAATGTAACTGTAAGCAAGGCTTAGATAGGACAGAGCTGCCACATATTTCCAGAAACCACCAGAGTCTCAGGTCATTAAGCAATGTCTCAGTGTGATGTCATCCACTGATGTACAGAGTTGTAATCCTTTCAAAACAGACAGATTTTCAGTGGGATAAAGTAGATACAAACATGCTACTGAACAGGGATGACTAGAGCTTTGGAAAAAAAATTTGTTGGCCTGAAAAAGCATGGAAAAGGGTCTTAACAACATCACCAGGCAGTTGCAACATGACTAGAATAACCAAAAGGTTAGTAAACAAACCGTGTTCTTTACACCTGAAATCTTTCAGCACAGATTTGAGCTGCCAGGGACTCGCTGGCCTGACCGGCTGCTTAGATCTCTGGGTAGCAGTTATAAGACACAGATGGGTTCTTATTTACTTCAAGCTGGCAAATAACTATCACCTATTTGTATAAAATAAATTCCTTTCCATTTCAACAGATTACTTGTGTCATATTAAAAATCAAGAGCTGAATTTGAACCTACCTGTGTCTACAGGTAGACATGAGGAGAAAAAGTGTTTCTTTCCAACCCATTATGGATTAATGATGTCCCTGCTCTGGTGGCCATGCCTTAGTTGGCAGCAGGCGTCCTTGCCAAAGTTCAGAGCTAGCTGAGCGTCTACAAAATTGGCCCCTTACTTCAGTGGCTTGAGCAGGCTGAAAACAGCCCGACAGAAAGCAGAGTGGTGATAATCTAATATAAAAGCTTATGCTACATTTACTGAAACTCAAGCACCCTCTCGCCACGGTGCTTACTCCAAGCAGATGGATTTGTCTGTTTCAGATGGTCCTTGAGGGCGGATAAGCAGAAACTGTCAAGTCGTTGCAAAAAGACATGGATGTAAAATAACATGAAAATATGCCCTTAAAGTTAGCACCATGCTCTACTGCACAGTCTGCTGGTCTGTTCACTTTAAGCAGATTTGTTAATTGTCATTGACACAGATGACTGCCCACACACTGTGGGATTGATGATGGCTGGGCAGTGGCTGAGTTTCCACCATCTCCTGCATGCCACTAGCTTGCCAGAGGAGGTTGGTCTTTTCTTATTATATTGTTTTATGGTTTATATTTTTAAATTAGTGTAACTGATTTGGTTAGTACTCTCTTTCCAGGGTGCCCTATGTACAGTCCTTCTCTGGGATACCAGGGAATAGATTTTCCACAAACACAAGGGTATGGGCACAGCACACAAACAGGAGCAACCACGGTCGATGTCATATAAAAGAGCTGTTGTGTGATTACAGAATGACTATAGCCAGTTGAGAAAAAAAGACAGCTGAGCAAGAGACCGAATTTGTTAGACTACAAATGTACTTGTAACACAGTGCAGTTGTAACCTGGAAGGCGGCATAGAAGGGTTTATCCTACCCTACTTTTGTTTTTCTAAAGTGTCAAAGAATTTACTGGGAATAAGGCATTAAGAGGTGGGGGAGAGGTGTAAAAAACCCGAAAATGTATCAATTACAAAACTGCAAATCAAAATAGCTTCTCTACACAAGCTTCATTAAGTTTTATCAGCTAGTATCTTGGGGTTTTACACTCAAACCACAGGTCATAAATTCATAGTAAATCCCCCGTATGTTCACCAAACACCTGAATTCAATTTCTCTTCTAGTTGTAAGAAATGGAATGTGCTGCTCAAATTAATTATGCATGCAAAGTTAGTTTCTAACAAGGGCAGCTTCTTGCATGCTGAAGAGCATCCTATCTGAATTTTTTCCCCTCACATCTCTTCCAATCTTGGCTTATTTCTACTGTTCACAAGGTTATAAAAATCCTTCTCTCTTGCCATTTCATATTTGCTAAACGAACACAGAACATTACATATCCTTTAAAGCCTGCAGTTTTTAAAGGCAGATAAATTCAGGGATTGGCTTAATGTGACAGGCAAGATCTAACACGTTACCTGTACACATACCTACACACTTCAGCATATTAATTCCATCAAAACAAGGATTTAAATCCTAGGATTTATGTCAATATGTACGCATGCAAAATCAGCTCATGAGGAAGTCTTATGTCATTCCCAGTTTACCTTCAAAGTGGTAGTCATCAACTCCAGTACCACAAAGAAGTTATGCAAGTCCCCAATCACACTTGCTTTCTTCAGTGAATGAAATTAATTTCCAGATTTTGACATTGCGATTTGTTGATCATTTCACACCGATTTCAATGGAGTAAATCATTAAAAATTAAAAAAAAAAATACACCTCTGTTCTCTGGGTTAAAAAGGTAATCTCAAATGCTCTTAATTCGGCACTCGCTTCTGATGGGATGGCCATAAACAACAGCAGAGAGTCGGAGCTGATAGGGAGGTCGCTTCATCGCAACAGTCTCTTCAAACTCTCCAGACTAGATTTCACTTTGAGTCCCTCTGTGGCCCTTCTGCAGCAGGGCCATCATTTTACAATCAGTGAAATCTGAAGAATGCACCCAAGACCCTTTTTATTGCCACCATCACTCTTCCTTATTAGCCTGTCAGAGCCTGCACACCGGAGACAGAAATCCAGTCTTACTTTTCAGGGGAATTCTTCTACTAAAAAGAAAAGCAGAGATTTCAGGAGCTCGCTATAAACATCTGAAAACAGATACTCAGCTACTGGGTTATCACACAGTCTAAGCCTTACTTTGGAGCTGTTAGATTTTGCAGATAGAAGCCAAGCCAATTTTCAGCCACACACAACTTGTTACAGCCATTGTCATAGGGTATTGTATTTTCCAAGTTAAAAAAAAAAAAAAGAAAAAAAGAGAACACCACATGTAACCTAAAAGAAAATACATGACATCTAACTGAATTTCTTATGAAGGTGTTAAGGAAATGGCAGAAATACACATACAAAGATTTAATAAATCATGAAAAAAGAAAATAAAACAAAGGTACTGGTGATCAAGCAAAGGAGAAATTTGCATTTTTTATTCTAAATGAAATACAAAATTACTTCATAGGTGGCCAGGGAGATACAGGCTCTGACCTTCTAAGTACCTTCCTATCCTAACTGGAACGGACAATGATGGCTCCAGTGCTGTTAGGTCTGATGAACATCCACAATTAGGCATCACAGGCTATTTTGCGTCAACACAAGGATTGCTTGGCACAGCAATACAAAGACATTTAATAAAGACAACAGAGAAGAAATCCTCTCCTGGACCTAGCTGGCCATTCCTGTGCCAACAGAAGGGATCATCGGAGAGATCCCTAGTGGGCTTCAGGCCATGTCAGTCTTTGTCTCTGTTTAAGCTAATCCAGCTGCTTTGCTGGAAGCTATTTAGGGAAAGCTCCCTCTGATCTCCTCTCCGGATGACGGTGGGGCAGAAATCTTGAGCAGAAGGGCAGCAACAAGAGCTAGGGAGCAGTCACTTCTTAAAGCACGGCAGCTATTTGCAAAAAGGAACATCTGTCCATAGCCAACACCACCTGTGTGGTGTGAATCTTGTTACGTAGGTATAACCCAGCTCACTCTAGCACACCTTACACAACTCAGCCACCTGCAGTGCGGTGACACTCCATTTTACAGTATAAAAAATGCTTCAGAGCCCAACTTCGGCCAACATGAGAGTGAAGAAAAAGCCTGTGTCTCTTCCTGAGGAAGAGGAATCTAGAGACATGAAAAAACAGTAAAAAAAAAAGACCCTGACTGTATCATTTCATTTAAAGGATTCATCAAAAGGAGTGAGTAAAACTCAAATAATGCATCATTACACTGTGTTTGTAAATAGTGGAATTTAGCCCTGTTTCAATGCAAAAAACCCCCTTCTTTAAAAGGTATTTATTATTGTTTAATGCACTGACATAAGTCATACTGGAAACGCCCAAAATACATTGTTTTATTTCTCTTTAACCACAGAAAATGCTTAGGAAATAGGTATCAGGATGTTGCAACTGGAAAAACACAACAGAACATTTTTGACGCTTGTGAACACTTGCCCTCACTAAAAATGACATCTTATTTTAAATTACAAATAAAACTAGAGTATCAAGCAGCACATCGCTAGACAAACAGTGTTGCATAGACAAAGACATCTCTTTAAAATGCCCGAACATTTAAAAAGATAATACATTATGCAAAGTTCACGTGGCTCCCACAGTGCTTAGCAGCCGCTAGCAAATTACAGTATAAATGTTTCTGTTCTGTGACAGAGGGGCTATTGCATTATAAATGGCCAAATAATATTTTGATTGATTTTATGTTCTATCTTACTCTAGCTATAGGCTAATTTCCAAGTGTAAAATGAGAAGTTGTCCATTAAAAACAAACAAGCAAAAATGGCCTGAGGATGCCAAGGCTAGGTCAAAGCTTCACATGGTTTCTGAAATCTGAAACTTAGGGAGACTCCTTCTGCTAGGAGCATCAGCAGTAGATGAGAAATTCTGTATCTAAACCCCAGAGAAATGTGTAATCACTGTTTTATTTTTGGCACTAAATAATCTGCAACCTAAATAAAACCCTAAATCTGAGCTTACTGTTAAGCATTTCATCACTTAGTGCCTGTGCATTGAAACAAGGATCCATAGAAGTTTCCATAAACTTCTTTTCCATACACTTCCATAAATCCGTAAAGAAGTTTCCCATATGACTCAACCAAGAGAAAACAAAAATCGAGGCTAAGACTGATTACTTGAATTGGTGCCTAAATTCACATGGCTGTGGCCTTCTTATGAAGTTGATCGTTAAGATTTATACCGATAAGCACAAAAACTAATTAAGATTTTTTAAATTAAATATTATTTGCACACAGAGATTTAAAAAAATTAATACGATATTTTGCAAAACAACTGATTTCTAGATAAATCCTTTCAATGTTTTACTGTAAAGATGAAGATTTTAATAAATACATGTTTTAATCATGCAGTACCACCACACTGTCTTGATTAACTTTAAAACTAGAAATTGCCAGAAAATTACAGTTATACTAAAAAAATAATAAATTCCAGGCAAGGACAGTCGAGAACAGCACTTACCTTTTATCCAAAAATTCAGTTTAGTGAGTCATCTAGAACTCAACTTTTACTAGTAAGATATTTTCAAATTATTTCACTTATATTTCCTCTTGGAAATGTTGAAAACTTCTTTTCCTCAGCAATCCTTTTTCAGATGTACCGCACAGGATGCTCAGTAATTGCTATGGGTCTTGCTATGTTTTGAAACACTGGATTAGAAATCCTGAATTCTAGTATTGTTCTTGGGCTGCTTAGCCTCAACCCAAGTGCAGATTTCAGATACCCAAAAGTGTGTATTTCTCTTGCTGCAGAAGAAACACAGTATTTACTTGTAACACCACTTCAGTGGTTTACCAAGACAATTAGCCTTATAAAGGCTATAGGAAAGCTAATTTATTGAGCAGGAGAAGGTAAGGCGGGACTTTTCTCAACCAATTTTAATAATCTAAAAGGTAGGCATATAGTTAAAACTACCCATCTAGACCCTTGCTGAGGGAAATACAGAGAAATAAGTTACTCCAGAGGGAAATTCAGAGCACCTGCCTTAGGATGCAATTACTTGCCCTTGAGAGCTCATTACTTTTCTTCATTGACAAAGAAGAGTAGAGGGATGAGCTCAGGCTTAAATAGGTAGATTTAGACAACTATATTATGGCGGACGAATCCCACCCTAGACGGTTAACTTGTGCTGAAGGTAGGTGAAAAAT